>NC_073358.2:3527500-3827500 GCF_027580225.2 Misgurnus anguillicaudatus | reverse complement strand
TGATGTCTTTCTTTGTTCAGTCGAGGAAAAGTTCAGTTTTTGAGGAAAACATTACAGGATTTTTCTTCAAATAGTGGACTTTTAGTAAACCTCAACAGCTTACAGTTTTAATGCAGTTTCAAAGGCTCTAAACGATCCCAAGCGAGGCATAAGGGTCTTATCTAGCGAAACAATTGGCAAAAAAAAATTATATAATAATAAAAGTACTTTTAAGCACAACTTCTTGGTTAGTGCTGTGACAGATGGCAGTTGATCCGTGATCTGTACGGATCCCCACGGTTCAGCTCGCATGCGATTCGCGGATTAATACACAAATTTAAATAGTGAAAGTTTATCATTTGCACGTGTTTCAAAGGCTTGCAAATGTTAACATTCAAGTAATTTTAAACAATTTAACCCAAAAAAGGCGCTAAAGCAGGGGTGTCAAACTCATTTTAGGCTGAGGGCCGGATGGTAAATAACGCCATGATGTGAGGGCCGGATATTTTTTTTAAACTTTAGTGTGCTGATAATTGTGTTAATATTAACTAAACAAACCAATTAATTCGTTTGTTCAGCAAGAAAACTAGAGAAACACACAGCTCTGTGAAAACTACATTTCATAAGGTCACACTCATACTGTACATAATATACACACAAATTTACATCTGTACAAAATCCACTGGCCTTAGGTTGAAAAGCCTTAATTTAACTTCTTTTGCAGTATTCCTTAATGCCAAAATTATTTATAAATCATTCACTTTTCTTCGGAATATATTTGTAATGAGAACAGTCATTTAGAAAATGAAAATGCTGGATGGGGCAGTGGCCCAAACCAAAAAGGGCACTAAGGGGGTTGGTACTATTATTATGGTTTAAATAAAATATTATGATGTGTTGTATTACTAGCATGTGATTATAATGGGAAATATAATAACAAGAATTAAAGTGTGACAATCTGCTAAATATTCAATATGATTTACCTGCTGGCTTGATGGAGCTTTGAATCCATGTTTGCAATGTTGAACTGCCTTTAGCAGCCTCTCTTTCCGTTCTCTGTCGTTATTTTGTGAAGGCATTGGTGTTTTTTGTATTTTTTGTCTACAAAGTCTGCCAACAACAGCAAATTTAGTGTTTATATTAACTTAGATCTGATCGGGAACATTAAATTGATTAGACATGTATTGTAACGTTAATAAGAATGTGGCTATTTTGTTGTTGTTTCCTTGCTAGCACTTGTTAGCACTTTTAGAACACCGACAGCAAATCATTACCGGAAGAAATACATAAACAAACTTCCAAATTACTAATTCTGTTGTTAAACAATTGATTTAATGTAATTAATCTACCTGTTAATGCAACGAACTTCAGAAACTGTCGTCTTCGCTTTCCAGTCAGAGAGTGGACACAGAGATGCTGCGGAGCGGTCGGGAAAACACGAAGTGGATCACCGGAATTAGTGGATCTTTAGCGGAGCAGTAACAATACAACAGCAAGATTTTTGGGCACCGTGTTTAGTCTATGTTCCGCGTTTTGCTGCTTTCCGCAAGTCTCTCATATTAAAAACGAACTAGACACCCGCCTGAAAGGGTTTTTAAATTATGTATTTTATATTTAATAAATCATCATGCGGGCCGGATTGGACACCTTTGTGGGCCGTATGCGGCCCGCGGGCCGTATGCTTGACACCCCTGCGCTAAAGTGAGCAGCTTTCTGTACGCACAGATGCACATGTCAGACTAGATAATCCCTTTAAATAAAGATCAGAACTCTTCATGTGTAAACTATAGAGAGTGGTGCACTAATCTTTCTCATACTGTAGTCCATTAACATACATTTGGCGAACAAAGCAATGATAAACAACGTAACGTTTTTATGTGGAGTGACTGTTTATGCTGTGCCGTTTGGAATTCGCCCTCCGCCTGTGTGTGCACACGCATTTAAGTGCACTCAATAGTGCACACACAAGAGAGACGGGTTTCCAAAAGCAAGCGAACATAATCTTTCTGTTCATGACAGGGTACATACAAACAAAATTATCTCCACAGTATTCTTTTTCTAATAAAAACATTTGTTTATATCTTAAGTGTATGTATAGCTTACAGTCAGAAACCAGTCTGTGCTTATTTGGTCTTAAAGCCTAACCTCAATTAACCAACTCAAATAACCTCAATTAACCTACTTAGGTCTGTGTCATTAATGTTAATGTTAAACAACCCAAGACAAAGAGAAAATCACTTCTGTAGCTCAAAGAAATAATAATTATACTTAATTCATACAATAAAGTTGTATGTTATGTAATCACGTCGAAAGGTCACTCATAACATAAGTGTGGAGAAAGAGGAGCGTTCAGACGTTGTTGTATGTGTAATAATACTAATTAATGTCTTTGCATTAGTTTATTGTTTAAATGGTCCGCAAGTGTCTGTTTTACATATGCAATGCGTGACTTTTCAACGTGATTATGTAATACGTAAGGTCGCGCTAGAGCATCACGCGGCTAGTGCAAGACAAGAAGTTGTGATTTAAAAGTACATATTTTTTCGTTTTTGTAGAAAATTAAAATCGTTATGTTATCTAGCCTTATGAACCTTATGCCTCGGTTGGGATCGTTTTAAGTTGCATTAAAACTTTAAACTGCTGAGGTCCACTATATGGAGAAAAATCCTGGAATTTTTTCCTGAAACTTAATTTATTTTGACTAAAGAAAGACATAAACATCTTGGATTACATGGGGGTGAGTAAATTATCTGGATTTTTTATATGAAAGTGGAGTAATCCTTTAACCCCTGGTTATTCTAAACCCCGGGTAAATATAATAACAATCCCCCTTTTAAAACAATAAACTGACCTCAATGGTCTTCTGCTGGTCAATGCCGAGGCTGTGCATGAGTCTGAGCACCTGCTCGCTGTGTTCACCCAAGCCAGTTTTACTATCGCTGGGCAGGCCTTGTCTGTACAGCACAGGTCTCTGAGACGGGACCTCCTGCACCATCCAGCGGTGCTCTTTGATCTGACTCAGGGACAAGCGCTTGGCTGGATCCAAAACTAACATCTTTCTGATCAGGTGCTCACAGTCTGAAATTGGGTTAGAAAGAGGGCTTTTGGATGTGTGATGAACCTTCAGCATGGGCAGGTCTAATATCAGAGAGTTGCATAACTAATGACCGAAAATATTTGGTGTGCCACCAGTTAAAAGTCACAGACGAATGATTTTCTGAAGCCATTTGACAGGCTCGTTTTCTTAAAGCAATACTCCAGCCAAATTTCAAAACACACATGATGAACCCTATTAAAAAATCCAGCTAAGACCAGCAAAGCTGTTGAGCTGGTCTAGCTGTGTTTTGGTCACTTTTTAAGCTGATCTAGCTGGATTTAGCTAGACCAGCTGACCCACCAGCTTGACCAGGTTTGCCAGGCTGGGAGGACCAGCTTAAACCAGATACTGCCACCTTATACCAGCTAAAACCAGCTACCAGCTTATGCTGAATTTTTCAAAAGCAATCCAAGATACACATGTCCATCATCTTTCAGACGAACACATTAGGAGTTATTTTAGAAAATGTTCTTGCTTTTCCATTCTTTTAATGGCTAAAAAACAGGGATCAGGGAACAACCTCTGACTTTAAAACCCCAAAAAAGTGCATTCATCCTTCATAGAAGTAATCCATATGGCTCCAAGGGGTTAATAAAGGTCTTTTGCGGGTGATCAATGCGATATTGTAAGAAAAATATCTATTGTTTAAATTTGATAACTTTTTTTAACTGTAATAAATAGCTTCCGGTAACGACACCATATCGACTTACGCGATTCACAAGAGTCACTGTGTACCCATTGCAACGAAATGCTCACTACGCTAAAACTCTCTTCTTAACTCATTCACCGCCATTGATGAGTTATCTCGTCATTTATGAGTTCATATTTAACTAAAAAAAATGCCTTTCTGGATGAATTTCAAAGTGAAATGGCGCCAAACGAATTTATCAAAAACGGAAGTTAAAAAGATTTACTGATTTATTTTAACTGCCTTTATGTTTAATAGTCTTTCTGAGTCTGATCTCTGACACAAATTCCTTTACAAAAATGCAATTTTTTAAGCTTTTTGCTCAAAATGTTGTATTTTTGAAGAGAAATATCCATATTTCAGTGGTTAAATTAAGTAGAAAAAGTAAATATATAATGAAACGTTTTTTCCCCATTTTGTTTGTTTGTTTGTTTGTTTATTGTTTCTTTGAAAGCAGAGGGTGTGTTCTTTAATTTTATATAATTTGTATGTTTATATATTTATAGAAAATATTTTTTCCTGCAAGGAATTTTGTGAAAATTTTGTTAAAATCACAAAAATGCAGGTGGGCAACTTTTCTCAAAAAGGCTGGCGGTGAATGAGTTAATAGCGTGAGTCCAAGATGGCGCCATTACTGGAAGCTAGTTATTGGGTGAATGAAATGCCGTTAATTATTTTGTGTCCGTATGGTTCAATTAAATGTAAAAGGGTTAAAATTTCAAAATAAATTTGCAGATTACTTGCATACATTCTCTTTTTTGAGGACCAAGTCTGACATTTCTGTTTTTATTTCATTTTGAAAGAATATTTGGGGGATAATTGCAAAAATGTCAATGTGGTGTAACTAGTATTTTTTTTTATTAAAATATAAATATATCCATTAAAAGATGTGGAATAAAATATAATTATCAAGTTTAGTGTAATATGATTTTTTACGTACATTTTTACATCATTTGTCAAAGATTATTCAGAAAACAGAGCTGTTTTCAGCATATGTCAGGCCAAATATTACAAAAATGCATTAAAATTTACATTTAGAAATAACTAATAAAATTATAGTTTTTGACAATTACATTTACATGCCATCAAGGTATATAAAAGCCATCAAATATAAAAAAATATATATTTCTCATTTTTTGGCACAATTGGCGGGTAACACCATTTGACATTTTCAGGTCCATTCAGTCTTAACTTCCATAAAAATGGTGCAAACGTATTTTTTGTTGCATACAATTAACATAAATACATTATGTGCATTGAAATAAACCTGATGCATGCTTTTAAAACAAGTTTTTTTTAAAGATTTTTGAATTTCTCATCTTCCCAAACCGTTTTTGTCACTGACCATATTACAGTTTATAAGAAATCTGGATTTTTCTTACAATATCGCATCGATCATCCCCAGAAAACCTCTTTTAACCCATTGGAGCCATGTGGATTACTTCTGTGAAGGATGAATGCACTTTTTGGGGGTTTAAAGTAGGGCTGTGCAAAAATACAGATGCAGCTAACTATCGTGATAAAATTTTACACGATAATGTATCGATTTTTCAATCCCTACTATCGATATTTTTAAAAACCCATCAAATCCCTCTGTGTGCGTCAAACGACCTCCTCCGCTGCTGTAGTTGTCGCTGTCCAGTTGCCTGTCATGTACGGCCAGTTAGTGGGAGTGATAAAATTGCAGAAAATGTAAAAACACCTGCAGCTTTCAAAGCCGACGTGTGGAAGGCATTTTAGCTTAAAAAAAGTTAAAAAATTCATCTCTATTTTTACATTTTTTATTTAAAAAAGAAAAAGTAATGCAATGTATTGCAACATGCAATGTATTGTATCGAATCATGACCCATGCATCGTGATACGTATCGTATCGTGAGGCCCTTGCCAATACCCAGCCCTAGTTTAAAGTCATAAGTTGTTCACCGATCTCTGTTTTCTACCATTATAAAGCTTGTCTTGCATTATAAAGCCAAATGTGCTCATCTAAAACACACGTATCTCCGATTGCTTAAGGGTGAGTAAATCATGGAGTAATTTTGATATTTGGCTGGAGTATCACTTTAATACAATTAAACTCCACTAGTATATATAACTGTCATTTTAAATATTAATGCTCACCTTCGCTCATGAAGTAGGGGATGCGGAAACGGCCTTCCAAGACCCTCTGTCTGAGGACAGGAAGACTGGGGCCGTCGAATGGAAGAGCGCCACACACTAACACATACAAAACCACCCCCATGCTCTGTATCACACAGAAAAAAATCAATAACAATATATAAAACTCTAGCATTCAGGACAACCCCCTCATAAACCAAGAAATATTGATAAGGAGTTGTTGACGCAATCCTCTGAGGACAAATCAACAAATGGACCAATTTGGTAAGCAGTCTACGTTTCCTAACGATTCAATGCCATTACCAAAAATGGTACCCTCTTTTGTAAGAATCACATCATCCATGTCCACTAAAAGCAGTCTATATATATTTTTAGAAGCTCTTACCCAGATGTCGAGTTGCGGACCCTCGTATTGCTGTCCCTCAAACACTTCTGGCGCCGCATATGGGGGGCTGCCGCACCACGTGGTCAAAGGCTCACCGGGACGGAAGAAATTACCAAAGCCAAAATCTGCACCAGATTTAAATAATGTCCATGTCAGCTGAAACAATTTAGCATATTATTCTGCCACAAAAGTGTTCATGTTTTCTGTTAATGTCCCTTACCCTAATATGACCAATGCAACAGTGCCATTACTATCGTATTCAACGCTATGCATCCAATATGAAAAGTAATTACGGCTAACTGGTGCAAACAAGCAATTATACATATAAACCGTCCAGATGGTTAAATAAATCCTGGCTGTGTCTCAGCTGTGGGACGTGAGTGAGACAGTGCTGGGTGTTTTCAAACAGGTAGTTTTTCACTGGCTCACTGTATGCAGGGTCTGTACTCACAGACCAGCAGTGGCAATCACGTAGGTGGAATTGTGTAACATGAACCATATCATTTGTGGATTAATGGATCTACGTCACCGCTGACGCAGATTAATGATTGTTTGTGAGCTGGAATGTGAACTGAACTCACAGGCTGATGTGATTGGGCCGCGCTGATTAACCCGCATTTAGTTATCAATCACATTAATATAACCGTGTAGATGATCTAAGCTGAAAAGATCAAGCTTAGCTCATCTTGAATATCTCAGGCCCTGTCCACAAGTACACCGTAGCTTTTTCAATTCTGTTTGTCCACACACAGTATCAGGTGACTGAACCCAAACTTTTATGAAGACTCCTGCTAGGGTGAAGATTTTCAGAAATCCCGGTGTAGGCGGTGAAACCAGAGTTTTTAGCTTGTGACGTCATTGTTTGTGCCGAGGTGAGCCTGCAATGGCTTCTGATTGGCCAAGATGACTTTATGGTTAGGGATATATTGCCATTCATGAACGTTTTTGCGTGTTCCTGTGGACGCTGAGATTTTTTTAACGGAGGGAAAAAATACTGAAGCCGTTTCTCAATACCAAGTATGCCAAACTCGGACTTGTGTCCTTCGTAGTTCGAACTTGCAAGTTCAGACTCGGAAGAACGAACTCCTGACGCGAAATGCATTATGGGAAACTTCGCTGTCATAAGTCCACACAAGTCTCCTCCGATGCATCCTCGATAAAATGGGCGGATCAAGAACACATCCGGGGATTTTATGTGAACTTGGGCTTGATGCAAACTTTGAATTGGAACAGTACTTCGGCCGCGACTGATGAAGTTTCACAAGTCCACAAGAACGCAAGTATAGACAGGAACGCATATTGAGAAACGGCTTGAGTGTGCCTCATAAGTCTTGAAAAGTGAAGCCTCTGGCTCTTTGATCGCCCCCTGGTGGCTGGCTGCAGTACAAGTAAAAAAAAATATTTACACATCCAATAAAAGTTTCCGAAAGATGGTTTTGGTCCTTTCAGGTAGTTGTTATCACGCTGATATATGTTCAAGTGTTCATTTTTGTGATAAGTTTCATTTTAGCTAGTAATTTATTGCTATAGAAACAAGGGCGTGTCTTATAATTATCGTGGTTGAATTTGGCGCGCAAGGGTTTGGGCGGATGGCTCAAAAGACGATTACTTCTGCGCATGCCTTGGCTTCTAACTGAAGTTTTTACATAACATGACGGCGGACATTTTTGGCTTCAATTCATTACACTGGAGGGAGGCGACGTCGCTTCATCCAACTTTTTTTACAGTCTATGAAAAATACCCCTGTACTTGCCAATATGGCAAAAAATACATTTGTCTGGTCAAAAATATGTTTTAAATATATGCTAAATACATTTTGTAGAAAATAAAGCTTAATTAAATTTATTTTTTAATATATTTGAAAATATAATTAGTTTTAACCCTCATATATTAACATATATTTCAAAATGTATTTCAGGGGCAACAAATATATTTATAATTTTACAAAATATAAGATTTTGTATAAAATTTATAAAGTATAAGTATAAAATGTATAAGTTTTTATAAAATAGAAAATTATAAGTATATTTTTGCAGTTAAAATGTTTTAATCTTTTAAACCTTTTATGTTTACAGGTTTGTTCCCAATGTGATGTAAATATAAAAGCTTTTATATATATATATAAAATTAAAAAGAAAATATATATTTGCAAAAAAATTTTTTGGTGAAAAATAAATATTAACATTTTTATAAACATATTTCAAAAATATTTCAGCACATATTTTTTGGCAATTTTTTGTATATTTTGAAATATATTTAAAATTATATTTGAAAATATATCTTTTTTGCCATATGGGTGTGGACTTGCAAGTAAATATGTTACTTTTGGGGGCGGTTTCCCGGAGAGGGATTAGACTTAAGTAAATGTAAGAGCTGTTCAAACTGAAAACAATTAGCATATTTTAAAATACATCAGTGCCTTTTGTTTTGCCTTAAAATGCACACAGGTAATGTTTTTATGAAGGCATGTTTTTTAAAACTAGTTGTATTTCCTAATTAAACTAAGGCCTACTCCTGGCTTAAGATAAACCACCCCTTGGAGTTTCAGTAAGATCTTATCCAGTGGTCTCCAACATGGTGCCCGCGGGCACCAGGTTGCCCGCACAGAGTCTGTGAGTCGCCTGCCAAAGCACATTCTATTAATAGCCTCAATTTTAATATTTATTTATTAGGGTTTTTTTTACCTAAAAACTTGGCTTCCTTTATGCATGTTAACATTTTAAACAATGATCATAAACATGTATGATGATAAAATCAAAAGTTATGAGTAGACTATATAAAAAACTTCAGATTATTTTATCCACTGTTATTTTATCCCTTGCTTACAAAAATGTTGGAGACCCCTGATCTTAAACTTTCTTCAAGTTTGCCAAGATAACAAAGTCTTAAATTAAGTCAAATTTCCCAGCAAGCGACGGCCGTCATTTCACAGTCTAGGTTAACTACAGACCACTTGATATAATACAGACCTGATGAGTAATCCACTTAAGGCCAAAATAAACTTCAGTTTGGTAACATGTCAAAATAACTGATAATCCATCATGTAAGCAAAGTCAAAATTGATTACAAGGTATTTGGTTTCATTTATTTTATAATTTATGGGCTATGATTAGACATCTATTAAATTTTCACCAGCAGCCAAAATTATGCCTTTTTGGCCTTGACGTCTTAGCTGTTTTAGATGTTTTTAAAAAAAATATATAAAGATATATTTCTATAGCACTTTTTTGCATACATAGACTACATGGTATCATAGAATAAAATATGTGGTTATTGTTTTACTATTAAACTACACCAAAAGTAGCTTATCCTTATTAGCCTAATCTACTTAATTTTAGTATTATTTTACTCCTGTTGGCCATTATTGACAAATTCGTTTCTGTTTTCGTTTCTAAAATTTTATCATAAAGTGTACTTTAATAAAAGCATCAAAGATTTTTTCTAGAAAAACCTATGAGATATACTTTGTAAAAGCAGTGCTGTGATAGCAAGCACTTCACATCTGTTATCTGTGTGCATGAGTGGCACAATGTCGACGCCCTACAATGCAGCTTCAGTGTCTCTCTGCAGCTTTGCTATGACATAAATACAGACAAACTGTCTGGCACAAGGCTTCAGTCTCCGCTCAGTGACTGGTACTTATGAAACACAGCATGTAAGTCTCTCTGTCACCCGCCATTCCAGCTAGTGTCTTTGTACCACTGTCATTATTTTACATGAACACAATCCATTAACATTCTTGCAAAGGCAACAAACAATAACGGATTGTTTTCTGCACAGATACAGATAACATCTGTGAATTTAGGTCAGATCAGTTGCTGGTATTTCAGTACGATATTTTGTCGCTCCGTTACGCATCCGCCTTAATGAATTCCGTTACGTGTGCATTAATGGTCGACTGATGTGTGAATTAAATTAGAGCAAATGAATTTACCTGCTCATCCAGACTTAATAGACATAATGGTAAACAAATTTAGCTTGCAGTCTTTGAAAGAGGGGCTCCAGGTCTGAGTTAATTATTTTTAATGAAACCATTTTAACTCAAAATTGGCTAGGGATATTGGAAATCTGTTGAAATTTACATTCAATATGAGGCACGGTACCACTAAAAATGAAATACTAAAATGATATAAACTTGTAATGGTTATACTATAAGTGGGTGATTCTCACTAATGATTTTAGCTTTAAAATGTGTAATATAGTAACATTAAAAAGCATCAGAATTAACACAATACTGTGTTCTACCTTGCACAATGTGTGATTTCAACATAAGAATTTATAATTGAAAATTTTATCTCATTTTCTGCTGAAATTCTCATTACCGCAATGTGTCCGGCTGTGTTTGAACATGCGTTATGTTGTAATTTAATCAAATTAACACAAAAATATTTTTAAAAAAATAAATGGATGTTTTGCTAGACTACTTTAGATGACAGAAAAAATATTTACTGAATATTCATGTATAATAATAATGAAGAAAAATTTGGAAAATGATGTGTCCATGCCTGATGTTCTCATCCTCCGCAACACTTTTTGAGAACAGTTAAAGCACACGTACAGAATTTTAATAAAGTTTGATTTTGAGTGACCAAGCACATGGACCAGTTACTTCAAGATGGCTACCAGGTAAGATAATTTTTTTACAGTTAATTTGAAATATTGTCTTGTCAGAATGCTTACACGACATTTTGATTATCATTACCGCAACAGATGCTTATTAAATGTTAATTTAATTAATAGAAGCATAATACTTTGATTTTAAATGGATGTGCAGAATCTCCAAATTATGTTCTTTCAGGTTTGTCATGTCATTTTGAAAATATGTCAGTGTTGATGTTTTCTGACTGTTGCGGTAATGAGATTTTTAGGACTAATTTTTTAAATTATGTTACAAAAAGTGTTAAATGATAAGTAAAAGTTTTTAAATTAATGTTCCCATTTACTCCAGACTTTGTTTTTCAATGTCTGGTGGGAAAAAAGTTAATTTAAGCAAATTTTACATTTTCATGCTTGACATTTTTAAAACCAAGTTTTCGTGAGAATCACCCAAGTATGTAGTGTACCAAGAGGATTACATGATTTGATACATGAATGTGATCACAATGTATTATTTACAGAGATGCCATAGAAGAACCATTTTTGTTTCTCAAACCATTTAGTCAAGAGTTCTTAAATCTTTTCTCGCCATTGATGAGTTAACCTGTCAATTAAGAGAAAACGCTTCCCTGCCAATGAAGAGTTTTTCCGGCAATCCGTAATTCCGCTATTATCCACCAGGTGGTGACCGTTTATATTTTTAAAAAAGAACATTTTCTGGAAGGGATTAAACTTTTGTGAAAATCATAAAAAATGCTGGTGGTAGCTGGTAACATAAAAAAAAGTTAAAAGAGTTAAAGGTGCATTGTGTAACTTTTAGAAGGATCTCTTGACAAAAATGCAATATAATATACGTAACTATATTTTAGGCCATTCAGAAATATCGCTTTGTTGGCAGAATCCGGTAAATGTTTTTGCAAAGTCCTCTGCGTGCATTGACGATAAATAATATGTACAACTGGGGATCACATTCAAACTATGGTCCCTGTAAGTACTAGGACCTGAATACAACACAAATGTTGCAGCCACAAGCATCACTGCTCTCAATAATGTGGTTCAGTTTCTCATTTTTACATTCTGACTCATTGTTTGCATCTTTAATGATTTTGCAAGTGTTTATTATGTCTTGGCCAAAAAAGCTTGCATGCACTTAAAGGGTTTTGCAGTGAAAGTCAGTAAAATTTGTTTAAAATTTTGAAAGTGACATTTGTAAACATTTCAATTACTGACTAATTACCTAATAATAAATTATAGACTAATAATCAGACGCACCTTGAGGGTTTTGCATCTGAACTTCTCAATTATCGAATAAATATTGGACCTTTTGTGAAACACGAAGGTTCCTCTAATGTTAAAAACTCTTTATGGAACCAAAATGGTTCTTTAATGGGATCATGTAGCGCCTATATTTTTAACTCTTTCCCCGCCATAGACGATTTATCTTGTCAATTAAGAGAGAACATTTGCATGAAAAAAAAAACATGTTCATGGTGAGTTTTTATGGTTATCGGTAATACCCCAATTATCCACTAGATGGTGCACTTCCCCAATTTATAAAAAAACTGAAGCAAAAAATTATGAATTAATTTTACACTCCGTGTATGTTCTGCTCATTGTTCTGAATCTGATCTATAACAAAATTCCTTTAAAAAAAATTATTTCAGCTTTTTGCTAAAAATATATATTTTTGAAGAAAAATACCCAGTTTATAAGCAGAGAAAAAAAATATATAAATATGAAGAACATTTCTTTTACGTTTTGTTTGTTTGTTTGTTGTTTGTTTGAAAGCAGATGGTCTGTTCCTTCATTTGATATATTTGTATGTTTATATATTTATAGAAAAATATTCCTGGAAGGCATTTTGTAAAACTTTTGTGAAAATCACAAAAAATGCTGGGGGGCAACTTAAAAAAAAAAGGCTGGGGGGAATGAGTTAAGATTGAATGCTTATGCTGATAAAATGTAAGTCCTGAATGCATCATACAAGTCACTATGCAAATGCCAAAAGTGTCTCGAATAGTGTCTGCAAACGACAAACTAGTCAATAGGCTTTATGCCAGGCTGCACTACTTCCTGAACTTCAGCCAGCTCTTTGGCTGTTTCTCAATATGCGTTCTTCAGTATTCTTGCGTCCTTGTGTCCTCGCTCTACGTCAGAGGCGATTCTAGGGTTAGAGCTTTAGGGGTGCTGAGCACCCAATGAGCTCCGCTGCCACCACCCGCTCTTTTTTCCTACAGAAACCAATAATATGTCTATTGTAAAATAGCTTTCATTTTAACATTGGTTCAACTAACTCCAAAATAAAGATTTTTTTGGAGACCTTTCAGGCATGAAAATGGGTCAGGGATGAAAAAGATGAGAAGAATATTACCCCTCTAGGGTCAGGGAGCATGCTTATTTTGCTTATTTTTTAAAAATATGTTATTTTTTTAAATAACATATTAAAGCATCAATCTGATGAGTTTTCAGATGCATTTTTTTTTGCCAACCTTTTTATTTCTAATTAATGGTGAGCTAGCACATTTTTGCCATTAATGCCATATTAAAGTCTCAGGACAAAAGGTGGGCTACACCAGCAGTGTGGGTATGGTTTTATGTGAATATACAGTGTATCGTTTCAAGCCTTTGTCAAAATGACAGATCTCCTAGTTTATAACTTTTATGCCTACAATATATGGTAGGTTTATTAATAGTTTGTTAATTTGCAGCTTTTCTTTTAACAGTCCTTTAATTGAACCATTACCTTTACTATATGTCTAAAACAAAACACTTGTGACTCCTGCACTAAGGGTTAAAAACGTTATCTCCTTCATATTAATCTACGTGTGACAAGCTAAAAAAATTTATTGTCTAGTTTGATAGTCAGACAGTTAGTGATTTCACACATAACTTACCGGTACTGGTGGTGGTATACAGTAATATGTCGTTTGTTTTCACCCTGGTCCAAACGCCACGTTTCCATGACGACTGACCAAAAAAGACGCACGTGATGTCATGTTTACATAACTCCCGATTGTTAAAATAAGTCTCAAATTAACGATAAATCATACAATAAACTTTAACAACGGAGACACAGGTATGCAACTACCCACTGAGACGCACTGCATGCGTCTTGCGGAAGAACATTGTAACCGGCGCTACTTCTCTCCGTTTAAGTCTATGGACGAGTCACCCAGGTACTTTGCTACTCCGCAGCGCGCGGGTACCCGCCGGACTAAAATAATCCGAAAATAAACACTTATTATACGTGTACCATGGTGATTCATTATAAGACAAAAACACAGCTTGAAAGATTGATTCGTGATTCACTCGCTCATTATAAACATAACATTTTGTAAGATTTGAACAAAAAAGTTACATCACAACACTTAACTGATTCTCACTCTGCGTGTGTTTCACGCTGAATGACGGACGGGCGGCGATGCAGGTACAGAGAAGTAGAAGAAGAGGATGACACCATTTGCTAAGCGGGGAGGTTTTCATTTTCTACCTTATTACACATTTTAAATCACAAACTACGGAGTATGTTTTGGACATTATTTAACCTGGTCAAAGACGAACAAACATTTTAGAATAATTAAATTTCTTGCCCCAAGTTTTAGGGGTGCTGAGCTCCTTTTTAGGGGTGCTGAAGCACCCCTAAAAAGGGGCTAGCCTCGCCCATGCTCTACGTCATCATTAACAGTCGAAGTTCAATTCCAAGGCTGTTTCTCAATTCCAAGAACGCAAAGAACGGACTTGCGTCCTCGTGGAGATCGGTCTTGCCAGGCGACCTTGGAAGAACGAACTCGGAAGTTTTGCCGCAATGACTTCTGGGGCGTTAAGCGATTTCAGCAAGTCTGCACTCGATGCATCCTCGATATCAAGAACACATCCGGGTATTTTCATGCGTCCTCTGTCCTTGCGTTCTTGAGAATTGGAATGAAATTCGACCGTTAATGATGACGTAGAGCGAGGACACGAGGACGCAAGATCGCTGAAGAACGCATATTGAGAAACAGCCCAATTCTCAAGAACGCAAGTACAGAGGACACGTGAAAATACCCGGATTAATCCGGTTAAAACCGATCGTGACAGAAGCTCTATAAAGCAAGCCCAGCCCCAAACACCATTAACCAGAAGTCAACATAAACCAGTCAAATACACAGAGAAATGCTCTGTCATACAGGAACTTTAGTTTCGCTTAAAAGTCTCCAGGATAGGAAAAGGCATTTAAACAAATGTATACATATCATTTTAAAAGCATGCAGGTGACATATTAACTTCACTTTAATAAAATAAAGGTGCTACAAAAGGTTTTTCACTGTGATGCCATAAAAGAACAATTTTGGTTCCTCAAAGAACAATTCAGTCAAAGGTTCTTAAAGGAATAGTCTACTCATTTTCAATATTAAAATATGTTATTACTTAAACTAAGAATTGTTGATACATCCCTCTATCATCTGTGTGCGTGCACGTAAGCGCTGGAGCGCGCTGCGACGCTTCGATAGCATTTAGCTTAGCCCCATTCATTCAATGGTACCATTTAGAGATAAAGTTAGAAGTGACCAAACACATCAACGTTTTTCCTATTTAAGACGAGTAGTTATACGAGCAAGTTTGGTGGTACAAAATAAAACGTAGCGCTTTTCTAAGCGGATTTAAAAGAGGAACTATATTGTATGGCATAATAGCACTTATGGGAGTACTTCGACTCGGCGCAGTAACACCCTCCCTCTCCCATTATGGGAGTGAGAAGGGGAGCGGACTTTTCAGGTGAGTCGAAGTACTCCCAAAAGTGCCATCACGCCATAAAATATAGTTCCTCCTTTAATAGAGTCATTACTTTCTTACCTTTGTAAAGTCTAATGCCGGGCTCACACTACAGGATTTTTAAAATTCGGGCCGATTCTGAAATCTGGTTGCAGCACACACGTAAGGAGAATCTTGTCTGATATTCTTTTCTTAAATCTTAAACATGTTCAAACTACAAGATTTTAAAATCATGGCATATACAGGATATTATTCATATAATCTTACCATATGGAGTGCTTTAAAATGGCTCTTCTATGGCATCACGTAGCACCAACTCTTTCCCCGCCATTGACGAGTTATCTCGTCAATAAGAAAAAAACGCTTTCCTGCCAATGACGAGTTTTTCTGGCAATCCGTACTTATAAAACCCGGAAGTATTCCCTTAGAGCAAACAGTTTAAACCCCATGTATGTTTTGATCATCGCTCTGAATCTGATTTTCTGGAAGGCATTAAACTTTGGTGAAAAACATAGAAAATGCTGGCGCTGGCTGGCAAATTAAAAAAACACTGGTGGGGAAAGAGTTAAGAGTAATCCTTCATGGCACAGAATGCCCGCCCAGAGCTAAAATGAAAGATGGACCTTTTCTTACCTGCTATCTTGATATTCATGTGCGCATCCAGTAGCAAGTTTTCGGCCTTCAGGTCCCTGTGAACAATGTTGCGCTCGTGGCAGAACTCCACCGCTGAGAGGATCTGCCAGAACTTCCTCCTCGCGTCCATCTCGCTGAGCCGCCCGCGGCTGGCCAGGTAGTCTGTGTTGCCAGACAGGGATCAGGTGTTATTGGGTCGTCATCTGCACATCCAGGCGACATGTCATAGGATTTTTAGTGGTTTGCAGATTGTGAGTACGAGGAGGGAGCAGGAAGGAAAATCATCTTTCATAGTAACTTTCATTCAAGTCCTGAGTCAGTGCTTTTTCAACTTCCAAGGATATCTGAGGTTTCTTTAGTAAAAAATGTGCGCCAACAAAGATTTTTTGGAGTTGTACACTTAAGTAACTGTACTGAATGATATTTGAACATTATTTGGAGGAATTTTCAGCGAAGTAACTAAATACTTTTACTCAATGATTTTTTAAGAAAAACAGTTAACTTAACTCAAACCATTTAAGTAAACCGGTTGCATTAGACCATTTAAGTTTCAAAACACATGAATTTTATGTACTGTGAACTTGAATCATGTGCAATTATGCACTTGTATTTAAGTAGTGTGAACTTAAATATATAAGTGCATAACTGCATATGACTCAATTTGTTTAAGTTCACAGTGCTCAAATGTATGTGTTATGAAACTGGTGCAGCCGGTTTACTTAAATGGTTTGAGTTGAGTTGACTTTTAGGTTTTACAGTGTACTTTTCATTCCTTATCTAGATGTTAAAGGGACGCCTAAACTATACTAACTTAAATTTCTGGCACTCTTTAAACTAGGGAAGAAGTTTATAAAGCTTTACTATTTTCCTCAAAAGATCATGATACGATCATTTCACTGTGTTTGCTTTCTATTCATTACTATGGCATATTGCAGTGAATATGCAACCACCAGCATTTCATTAAATCTAAAATCCAACCAAAACAACCTAAGCAAGCAGAATATATTCATCCCCCTCGATACATGCCACGAAAAGGCCAACCTGTCATCCTCAGCCGGCCATGCATTCAAAAAGGAAGCTGACTGTCAGTGATGCCCGGTTCAGATGTGAGTGGAGTGCTGATAAAACAGCAGTCCACTGATTTAATCAGCTGACACGACACGGAGATGGCAGCTGCATGCGTATGCATGTATGCGTCACGCAGCCCATGTGTAAGAGACATGTTGGAGATCTCAAGGGATGTGCTGACTGTTCATACAGACGCTCTGTGAGGTCGTGAGGTGCATGCATAAATAGGACGGTACGATACTGAATTGACAGATGGCTTGACGTCCCCAACTCCCCATAGATAAAGTACATCACGAAGCATCATTTGTATACTGGAGGTATTACGGAAATTATGTAATCTATAGTTATCTATTTAAAATGGAAGCTTAAAGGATTACTCCACTTTCATAAAAAAATCGGAAAATTTAGTCACTCCCAAGATGTTTATGTCTTTCTTTGTTCAGTCGAGAAGAATTATGTTTTTTTGAGGAAAACATTCCAGGTTTTTTTCTCACATACAGTTTTAATGCAGCTTCAAAGAGCTCCAAGGTTGTGTGTAAGCTTTTAAACATTTCTAAAAGGTAGATAGACTACTGTATTGGACGGCCGAGTTCAAAGTTGAAAAATTATTATTTTTTGGCACTCAGCGCTGAAAAACAGCCAAGCGCTGGCACTTAGCGCAGACAAAACCTGCCAACTGCTTCCCTTTTTTTAAAGCACCGTGCTTCCATTGGAAACAATATACCGACCGCTGGTGTAAACGCTTTGGTGTGCACAACCCCTAAATAACCCAAACCGAGGCATTATGCGGTGTTCACACCAGCCGTGGTAGAGGCGTCAAGTGTAAGTGATTTCAATGTTAAAGGAATAGTCTACTCATTTTCAACATTAAAATATGTTATTACCTTAACTAAGAACTGTTGAATCATCCCTCCATCATCTGTGTGCGCGCACGCAAGCGCCGGAGCGCGCCGCGACGCCCCGACAGCACCCAGCCCAGCCCCACCCATTCAACGGCACCACCCAGAGACAAAGCCAGAAGTGACCAAACACACCAACGCCCCTCCCATTCAAGACGAGCAGCCACACGAGCAAGTTTGGTGGTACAAAACAAAACGCAGCGCCCCTCCAAGCGGATTCAAAAGAGGAACTACACTCCATGGCGCAATAGCACTCCTGGGAGCACCTCGACTCGGCGCAGTAACACCTTCCCTCTCCCATTATGAGAGGGAGAAGGGGAGCGGACTTTTCAGGCGAGTCGAAGTACTCCCAAAAGCGCTATTACGCCATACAATATAGTTCCTCTTTTAAATCCGCTTAGAAAAGCGCTACGTTTTATTTTGTACCACCAAACTTGCTCGTATAACTACTCGTCTTAAATAGGAAAAACGTTGATGTGTTTGGTCACTTCTAACTTTATCTCTAAGTGGTACCATTGAATGAATGGGGCTAAGCTAAATGCTATCGAAGCGTCGCAGCGCGCTCCAGCGCTTACATGCACGCAGAGAACAATTCTTAGTTAAGGTAATAACATATTTTAATATTGAAAATGAGTAGACTATTCCTTTAAGTCAATGTAAAGATGCGCGGGTGCGCGTCTAGTTCTTGAGAATGACCCTAATTGAGCATTGCCATGGGGAATGCGTGATTTGAAAAATCTGAACTTTGGCCGAAAACGCACCGCGTTAACCAATCAGGAGCTTGCTTTAGTAGTAGTGACGTGAATACAGGAAGCGAGCGGAGTCGCAGAAGCCTCTCCCATGACGCAAATTTCCGCTCGAATGTCTCAAATGATTAGAATTTCAAGTCCGACTATGCACGAATAGCGCGTTTTTACCACCTTTACCGCATCTGGTGCGAACCCAAAGTAAGGGTTTTATCTAGCAAAACAATTGTCATTTTCACCCCCCCTAAAAAGTACTTTTTAACTACAACTTCTCGTCTTGCACTAGCCATGTGACGTGCCAGTGTGACCTTATGTATTACCTAATCACATCGAAAGGTCACGTGTGACATATGGAAAACTACCACTCCAGTGTTTACAAATGTGGAGTAAGAGGAGCGTTCAGACGTTGTCAGTTTATTGTTTAAAATTGCAAGTGTGGGTTTCACATATGTGACGCATGACCTTTCGACGTGATTACGCAATACGTTAGGTCGCACTGGTGCATCACAAGGCTAGTGCATAACGAGAAGTTTTGGTTTAAAAGTACGTATTTCAATTTTTTCAGCTGAAAAGGTGTGGTCTAGTTATTTTTGCGACTGACCTTTTTGCATAAGCATTTCTAGGAGTTTCCCTTTCAGATGCAACATTTTTTGGAAGGAGATTATTTAAATGATTCAGACACCGCGATTTACTAAGATTTGCGTGTGTTATGACTGGTAATTGCGCCATTTTTTAACACCAAAAAAAGGCATGTCTTAAAGGAACAGTATGTAGGATTGTGGCCAAAACTGGTATTGCAATAACAAAACTTGTGGCTAAAACTGGTACTGCAATCACCCAACTGGTAGCCAATACACAACATGACAACACACTAGACTTAATTCTGTCACTCGGACTCAATATTAATGACATCGAAATATCACCCCAGAGCGATGCCGTTTCAGACCATTACCTTGTGTCATGCACAATACTTCTAGATAGGACCGCTCAGTCTACAACATGCTACAGATTAGCCAGAACAATAATTTCCACCACTAAAGATAGCTTTATTAGCACTCTTCCAGACCTGTCCCAAATGAAACATGTAGCAGATAATCGTGAAGATCTAGATATTATAATAGAAAACCTGAACAACGTCTGCTCTAGCACGTTGGATGCCGTTGCTCCCATTCGAAAAAAGAGAATCAAAGAAAAACCGCCAGCTCCATGGTATGACCATCATACTGCAGCCCTTAAAAAAGTAGCTAGAAAAATGGAAAGAAACTACCAAAGCACAAAGTTAGAGGTATGGCGTTCAGCATGGAAAGAGAGTGTTCAACACTACAGACAGGCTATTAAAACTGCCAGATCTACCTATCTCAGTACGCTTATTAAAGAAAACCATAACAACCCTCGTTTTCTATTTAGCACAGTTGCGAAACTGACTAGAAACAAAGAACAAACAGAAACCAATAGTAAACTCCAACACAATAGTGACGACTTCATGAACTTCTTTACTAACAAAATTATGTTTATTAGGGAAAACATAGAAACTATGCAAGCAGCCATTACTCTACCCAATAGTACATTTTCCACTAGATTACCAAACGAACATCTTGAGTCATTTAATCCTACTACAATAGAAGAGCTCTCTAAACTAGTAACGTCATCCAAATCATCGTCCTGTATACTAGACCCCGTTCCCACAAAATTACTAAAAGAGGTATTTCATGTAGTGTCAGACACTGTACTTAATATCTTTAACTCATCTCTAGAATTAGGATACGTTCCAACAGCTTTCAAACTAGCAGTTATTAGACCGCTCATTAAAAAGCAAAACCTTGACCAGGGAGATCTTAATAACTTTAGACCAATCTCAAATCTACTTTTTCTTTCTAAAATATTAGAAAAAGTAGTGGCAAGCCAGCTACGCACATTCGTAGAAAATAATAATACATATGAAAAGTTCCAATCAGGATTCAGGCCCCACCATAGCACAAAGACAGCGCTGCTTAGAGTTACAAATGACCTCCTATTAACATCCGATCGTGGTGAAATCTCAATCCTTATATTACTAGACCTTAGTGCAGCCTTTGACACAATAGATCACACAATCTTACTCAATAGACTAGAAAACTATGTTGGTATCAGTGGTCAGGCGTTAGCCTGGTTCAGATCGTATCTAACCAATCGATATCACTTTGTTTATGTAAATGAGGAAGAGTCATATCACTCCCCCGTTAAATACGGCATACCTCAGGGATCAGTTCTAGGCCCTATCCTATTCTCGTTATATATGTTACCTCTAGGAGACATTATCAGGAAACATAACATAAGTTTTCACTGCTATGCGGATGATACCCAGCTTTACATCTCGTCGCATCCTAGCGAAACCCACCAGTTTTCTAAGCTAACAGACTGCATTAGTGATATTATGGACTGGATGGCACAAAACTTTCTTATGCTAAACTCCAATAAAACAGAGATACTTATTATTGAACCGAATCGCTACAAACATAATATGTCAGATTACAAGTTGCCCATAGATGGCTGCACGGTGGTGCCATCTTCCACGGTTAAGAATTTAGGCGTAATGTTCGACAGCAATCTATCTTTTGATAGTCATATCGCCAACATCTGCCGCACAGCATTCTTCCATCTTAGAAATATCTCAAAAATATATATATTAATTCCTCCCAAGGGTTTTTGTCCTTCTAGGACTTTTTCCCATTGGGTTTTTTTTCCTAGAGGGTTTTTAATCCCAGGGAGAGTCAGACAACTTTGGCTTAACTTAGCACTTTACAGTATACGTTACTTTATTAATATGCTCGCTTGTACGGTTTAACCGCTTTCTCTACTTCTTATATTATCTATTGATTTTCTGTGTTCTCCTCTACATCTTCTCATGTAAAGCTGCTTTGCAACAATTAACACTTGTGAAAAGCGCTATATAAATAAAATTGAATTGAATTGAATTGAACCTAAACATCAGTTGAGGGCTACAACTCCACTTTTTAAATGACAATATCCTGGCCAGACCACTGTTGTCAGTGATGTAAGTATTTGAAATGAAAATGATTTCTTAATGTCTAGTGACATATCAGGGCCATTTTATGATTAATTGATATACATTTCTTACATACTGTTCCTTTAAATCATTTAAATCATTGGCTGCAATTATTGCTAAAAAAAGAGGCATCACAGAGAGCAGAGAATGTTTGTTTTAACACGTAACAGTTTATTTGGAATGCCAGAGGAACATATTATTCAAAAATATTGTTTGCCAAGCCATGTTATTTTTTATTTGCTGAAGTAAATACAATAGAAGTCACTAGGAGAAGCCACACAATACCAGACGTTTCAAAACTTCTTGTAAACCTTCATTTTTTGTCCTTCAGTGTACTATGGCTTCGTTAGCTGGGATTACACCCCCCGATTTTCCGCTGAAATGTCCGTGGTGCTGAACTCAAGCGCATCAGGTGTTAGTCGATCACCCGCACCTCATCAGCTCTGCTTATTTGCGACCCTGAACTAATTTGCGCTGCTCATAGTAAATTGCGTTGGTCTTTATGGAAATCAGCTGTTGCACCTGTGTTATTTAATTAGCACTTTTTTAGTAAATAACCCGCAGATATTACCTCTCCCATCTGCGCTTTTTTGGAAATGCGCTCTCACGCTTATTTGCCTTGTTTAGTGAATCTGGCCCTTAATTTCTTCTCAACTGAACAAAGAAAGACAAAACATCTTGGATGACAGGGGGATGACTAAATTATCGTGATTTTTTTAAATTAAAGTGGCGTATTCCTTTAAAGAGGACATATCATGACAATCTGACTTGTTTCATGTTTAAGTGCTATAATTGGGTCCCCAGTGCTTCTTTCAACCAAAAAAATGTGAAAGAGATCAACCCAGTAACTTAGTTTTGGAAAACCATTCTCTGCAAGCATGAGAAAAAATAGCTCATAAAAATTTGGCTCGCCTTGTGATGTCAGAAGGGAATAATACCGCCCCTTAATCTGCACTATCCAACCACAGCACTGCCATTTAGTGCAGAGATCAGCTCATTTGTATTTTAAGGGACACACCCAAAAACGTCGCATTTTTGCTCACACCTACAAAGAGGCAATTTTAACATGTTATAATAAATTATCTATATGGTATTTTGAGCTAAAACTTCACATACACACTCTGGGGAGACCAACTCTACGTGGCATTGATTCAACAAGATGCTGAAAGCATTCTTTAGAAATGTTGGCCCATATTGATAGGATAGCATCTTGCAGTTGATGGAGATTTGTGGGATGCACATCCAGGGCACAAAGCACCCGTTCCACCACATCCCAAAGATGCTCTATTGGGCTGATCTGGTGACTGTGGGGGCCATTTTAGTACAGTGAACTCATTGTCAAGTTCAAAAAACCAATTTGAAATGATTCGAGCTTTGTGAAATGGTGCATTATCCTGCTGGAAGTAGCCATCAGAGGATGAGTACATGGTGGTCATAAAGGGATGGACATGGTCAGAAACAATGCTCAGGTAGGCCGTGGCATTTAAACGATGCCCAATTGGCACTAAGGGGACTAAAGCATGCTAAGAAAACATCCCCCACACCATTACAACACCACCAGCAGCCTGCACATTGGTAAGAAGGCATGATGGATCCATGTTCTCATTCTGTTTACGCCAAATTCTGACTCTACCATCTGAATGTGTCAACAGAAATCGAGACTCATCAGACCAGGCAACATTTTTCCAGTATTCAACTTGCTAATTTTGGTGAGCTCATGCAAATTGTAGCCCTTTTTCTTATTTGTAGTGGAGATGAGTGGTACCCGTTGGGGTCTTCAGCTGTTGTAGACCATCCGCCTAAAGGTTGTCTGTGTTGTGGCTTCACAAATGCTTTGCTGCATACCTCGGTTGTAACGAGTGGTTATTTCAGTCAAAGTTGAATCAGTCGACCCATTCTCCTCTGACCTCTAGCATCAACAAGGCATTTTCGCCCACAGGACTGCCGCATACTGGATGTTTTTCCCTTTTCACACCATTCTTTGTAAACCCTAGAAATGGTTGTGCGAGAAAATCCCAGTAACTGAGCAGATTGTGAATTACTCAGACCGGCTCGTCTGGCATCAACAACCATGCCACGTTCAAAATTGCTTAAATCATCTTTCTTTCCAATTGTGACATTCAGTTTGGAGTTCAGGAGATTGTCTTTACCAGGACTACACCCCTAAATGCATTCAAGCAACTGCCATGTGTGATTAGTTGATTAGATAATTGCATTAATGAGAAATTGAACAGGTGTTCCTAATAATCCTTTAGGGGAGTGTACATCTGTAGTACTAATATGACCTCTTTAGATGCAAAGGTGTACTTTTAGAAAGGGATAATTTTTAACCATTTTATCTCATTCTATGCAGAAGTAGAGTCCTAATGTTTTATTGCTGCATGACGCTTATGTGATATGTGCATCAAAAATGTCCAGGAAATGCAGAATAAAGTGACTCACAAGTCACACAGTTTTTTTTTGCCAGCAGTTGTCAGATCATATTCTCCCTCTTGCTTTGTCTTTACCTTTTGCCCCATAATAAGGCTATAAATCTCATTTACTGTCTTTCAAGTATGACTCTAGCGTAACTGCATGGGTCTGTTATGTGTGAGATGATGGTTTCCTTGGTCACGTAGGTTTCATGTGAAATACTAAGACCTTTTTCCATTACAGGTGACACAGCTAATCATCATATATTAAAAATACATCTGCTCTGCTGCTCAGCGCATCAATTTTTAAGCAATTGAATTGGTGTACAGATGAAGCATCATACTGTGATATACTGTAATATGATATTGTAATGTTAAAGGGGACATTTCACAAGATTTTTTAAAAAGTAAAGTACATTTAGGTGTCCCCAGAATACATAGGTGAAGTTTTACCTGAAAATATCATATAGATCATTTATTATTATTATTGCATGTTAAATAATGTGCCATTTTTGGGTGTCCTTATAAATGCAAATGAGCTGATCTCTGCATTAATTGGCAGTGCTGTGGTTGGATTGTGCAGATTAAGGGGCGGTATTATCCCCTTCTGACATCACAAGGGGAGCTAAATTTCAATGCCCTATTTTTTCATATGCTTGCAGAGAATGGTTTACCAAAACTTACTGGGTTTATCTTTTTCACATTTTCTAGGTTGATAGAAGCACTGGGGACCCAATTATAGCACTTAAACATGGAAAAAGTCAGATTTTCATGATATGTCTCCTTTAAAGCATTCAACCTATATAGCTCAACTGGCACAACCAGCACCAGCAATGCCAAGGTAATGGGTTTGATTTCCCAAAACACGGGTGAAAACAGCCCCCAAATGAGTACGAATAAGAAAAAACGATTTTGCAATGATCAATCTGCAAATATAGGAAAACAGACACACTCACCAAATATCTCACCGTTCCTGGCATATTCTGTGACCAGATAAAGCATGTTTTTGGTCTCCATGACCTATTGAAAGAGAGGAGATGCAAGTGTCACAATAAAACCTGAGATTCGTTTGAGGATAACGATGCAATTAAAATCACAAAATATCAGCAAAAAACCTACACACGTAAAAGCACAACACCTTGGCACTTACATGCGTTCATAATTTCTTTATCTTATTTTTTCACAATAAAGTGCCATCACGACTGTGACAGATGATTCACAGTCAATATCAGTAATACTATGTCAATTATATTATTTTATATACATAATTTTTCAGTAACCCATCTCTCAACAGCTGTCCTAGCTCTAAGTAAGTTTCATAAGCAGACTAACAAAAGCGTACTATAGTACTACTATGTTTTTTACCGTTGCAATTAGGGCTGTGCAAAAATATTGATACAGCTAACTATCGTGAAAAAAAATGAAAAAAAATTCTCTGTGTGCTTCGAGCTCATTCGCCGCTGCTGTAGTTGTCGCTGTCCAGTTGTCTGTTACATGCCGCCATTTGGACAATGTCTCAGAAGTTAGCGGAAGTGAGAAAATGGCAGAAAAATTTTAAAAAAGCAAAAGTATTGCAATGTATCACAACGTGCAGCATATTGTACCGTATCGCGACACACCACAGCATGACCATGTATCGTATCATGAGGCCCTTGCCAATACCCAGCCCTAATTGCAATACCATGTTTCTGGAAATTAGCTTTCGGGAATACTCTGGAAAATGTTCAACCTGCCGCAAAATGAGCAGGATGATGTACAGGCACTTTATCATTAAACCAAAACACACCCATTCAGAATTAAACAAGACCCTGACACATTGCAAAGGGGTTCTGAGCATGACCAAAAAGTTTGGACACACTTATCCAGCTAAGAGTTTGCAACGGATGACAGCTTTAAATGAAGTTTATTTAACTAAGTTCGGGAGGAGCATGGTCATGCAATCCAACCAATCAGCGCAAAGGGGTCTCTCTATATAGCCGTCCCTCACCTCAGTCCCATGACGGAGATTTTGCAGCATCCCTCCTCCTTGTACTTGTAGATGTACATACTTGTAGATGTACAAGTATGGGGTCATACTTGTACATCTATCCAAGTTAAAGAAGGGGGGAGTACTCTGGGTTTAGGCTAAGAGCCCTCCCCCTTTATCGCATTAACTTATTGATTACATGTTAATGCAAACTCGTGAAGTAATCAAAAATATTAAATACAATTGAATTTATTCAATTATTTTGGCCACTCAATATCCCAAATTGTTATATCATAGTTTTATTCACGTTTATTCTAAAATGTTATTATTATTACTTTAAATGGTATAAAACATTCATAACAAAGAATAATTATGGACCGGTATACCAAATTATATTTCTATTAGTTACCACCACATTACTTTCACAGTGAAATGTTATTTTTGCCAGCTTGTGTGGTCCGCTGTCATTGTTTAGATGTCTATGAGTTATTAGTGATATTCCTGAAAGCCAGCTCTGTCACAGTATGACTACTGCTGTTAGTAGACGTCATGATTTGACCACCGCTGCCGTGTTGTGTAACAGCGCAGGCAGCTGTTGATACTTCCAGCATTAAGGCCCAAAGTGACCTAAAAATCTTACATAACATATAAGGCTAACCCTATAAAGCATTCAGCTTTAACATCCACCGAATTGGGGTCGGGTTTAAAAGACCTTCATCTCAGAATCTACAAAAGGTTTGACAATTAAAAAAAAATTAGGAAGCACATATGCAATAATGATCACCCAGCAGTACCTGGTAAAGCTTGATGATGTGTGGATGGTCCAACAACTTCATGATTTCTACCTCTCTGTAGATCTTCTCCAGGTTCACAGCATCCAGCTGGGTTTTGTCTATGATCTTAATGGCCACCTGCAATATGGATGCAATACTTTTCTCAATCACCAGTAAAATAAAGATTTAATTCAGTTATGCACTGAGATGCACTAACAGAATTTTTTTTTTTTGCATTAGACAGTCTAATCCAAATGTTATTCTTCTTGAGCATTCAAAAGACCTTAAATGTTGCTTTTTCTATTTAACACGACAAGTTAATCAGTTCACTAGTTAATACTACACCGTCAGAAAAAGCACAAAAGCTGTCACCAGGACAGTACCCTTTAAAAAGGTCCTAATATGTAGCATTTAGGTACAAAGGTGTACTTTATAAATAGTAACCACCCTAGGAACAGCTTTGAAGTAATTACTATAATATACCACAGTGTATTACAATTTACTATATGAAATACAAAAGTACACAACAGTATTTTACAGTAAGTGGGCTGTCAGCAAAACAGCATAAAATGACAACTCTCTATACAAAATGATTTCGTGTAAATGCGCAATTGCAACAAAATATATTAAAAAGTTACACTTTCACATCTATATGTGAAATCAAGCTGCAAAACTTGTTTGCTTTTATCTGTCCAGATATTTAGTCCATGCGCAAAACCTAACAGTTTGCTGACTAAGTTGACTGTCAATAATTGAACTAATACAGGTGGCAAGGACAGAAAGGACAGATCTGAACAAAATACACCACATTACGCAATGCAAAATTTGGAAATGCGTAATCCATCTCAACAACAATTCATGCATGTGTTTAGTTTAGCTATGATGCAGTTGCAACTACTGTATGCACTAGAGATCAAAGGTGAGTATCTTATGCACATGCACCTTGCGCGTAAAAGATACAACTAAGGCATTACCAAATCTTTTCTTTATTCCTTCATCAAAAATCTAACTAAAATATAAGTTGGTTTCTTTGCAGACTTTAAGTGTTTGTTTACTCACCTCTGATTTGGTGATGCGATGTCTCGCCAGCTTCACAACTGCAAAATTGCCTTTGCCCAGCGTGCGCTCGATATCATAAAATCCGACGCGAACCGGAGCGCGCTGCGACGCCGTTTGCTCTTGGGCGGCCATGACCATAGTTTTCTAGTGTGGGAATGATTTGGACAACTTCACCTGTTCGTTACGTGCAATTCAAGTGGCGGGGTGTAATTTTGTGTCTAATGCCAAATGTGACTTGCAAAAGGGGCACGTGGGTGCCAATGGCTCGTGCACATCTCTCCTTTTCCAGATAAGGTCTCTCTCTACATGAGTATAAAAGGCGAGCGCATTCCGCTCTGATGCTCCGCACGAGGAATGATGTGCTGGCGCTCGACATGCATTGACGTCAGTGCAGAAGCGATTTTTATAAAGGGGGCGGATCCCACAAAGCGGCTTGAATGTGTCACCAAGACAACCTTATCCAGCGCGTATACGTCAATCAGCTGCTATTGCAATCCGCTGTTGGACTGGTACACGACAAAGACAGGTTTGACCTCTAAATAGGCATTGTGGTATATTATTTTGCACACAGGACTCAGGAGGGAGATATGTGTGTGGAAGCATTTGCGTTTGTAACGCACAGTTTGTGGTTCGATTCCCAGGGGGAACGTCATACTGATAAGAATGCATTGCAAGTTGCTTTGATGAAAGCAGTGATATCAATGCATGCACACATATTTTGCCTGCTGTGTGCAAAATAATTGCAAAAGCTCTGCCTGTTTTTGAAAGGCACGTCCCAGTGACATCATCCCAAGGATTCTTATTTTTAGATTTATTTGTATATTTATTATGATGAACCAACACAGAGCTCAGAAAATTCGGGTATCAGTTAATAAAGAGCAGCCTTTTATTTCTCAGAATGAACCCTGCGCATGGAGGCTTTCAGATATTTGCATATAAAACCTTTTTGTTCTCAAAAACCATTATTTCGTGTTTCATTAAAACATTTTAACATTTATATAAACGTTAAGGGTGCGCTCAAACATGCTGTTAAACAGCGACCCCTACTGTGCACTCACGCGCGTAACCTTCTGTATAATGCTACTGTATTTACTGTAAGTTATCATTCTTTAAATGTAGTTCTCATTCATTTTGTTTATTAAGGCTTCATTAACATCACGGCATACACATTCCAATAGTTTGCATATAAGAAATCTCAGTTTTTTGGTCATTCAATATTTCATAGGAAAATAGTCTGCAAGAGATTGTCGCATTGTAAACACTGAGCCTGATACAGCACATCCAGTAAAAGCAGCATAACAAGAGTCATGCAAACCATCCAAATCCATATAACACTTGTACTACTTAATCGTTTCGTAATTCATTCTTACAAAATTTGCTTACAGATACAGTTGAAGCCAGCGAAGACAACTTTCATTGTGTGTCATGGCAGCCTAAATGTGAATTGCAAAAAGGTAAAGCTACACCTGATAATCGTGTTATACAGTACACAGATGTTACTGGTATCGTTTGGAAAGATTTGTGACTTTATAAAAAACAACAGTTATTGTTGGCTCTGTCTCACCGAGAAAATGCAGAATCAAACCAATGTTCCTCTTGCATACAATTAATAGTCATATAATTCATCCATCCATGCATGGTCTCTGAAGTATCTCCTACTTCCATGGCTTTGCATTGTGTCATACATTTCAGTGGTCACGAAGCCGCTTTCTGTGCTGGCCAGTGTCACAAAACCACTTTCCGTGTCCCTGCCTGCATGCAGGTTGTCATAATCTCCTGGTGGAGTGTCTGGAGAAGAACCAAGAAAGGAAGTGTTCTTGATATCAGGCCGTGTGTCTGCGAGGTCCGACTCACGCTGCCTTCGGATGACGTTATAGACGTCAGGGCTGGGGCTGTTGCATCTCTCTCCGGCTGCCCAGTAGCCTGGTTCCTTTGAACTGACCTCAGTCTCTTCTTTCTTCCTGCTTGCATATAAAAATGAAGGTAAATTAAGTGGTATCTGATTTATCATTTAAAAAATGTGGACTTTGATCAGTGATTATACCTTTTTGTGAAAAGCTTGAAGCAGAAAACTCCTGTTGCCACAATCAATAGCAGGAGAAGAGGGATTGTGGGAAGTACAATGTAAAGAATGTTAACTGCATTGTCTGAAAGACATGATAAAGAAAAATGGTTAATATAATCAGAATAGGGCTGTCACAATGATTAAATAATCATCTCATCGCGATGATTTCAGATCACCGCAATTATTGCAATTTTCTCTAAAAACACAAGGGGGAGCTGCAGCGCCTGTATAAACGAGACAGTATCTAATGGCACTCCTTGACTGAAAGTGTTACATTGTAAAACCATTTAATACAGTGGAAAACAGTATTTAAAGAAATGCTGCAAAACTTTGATAAGCATTATGAAACCTACATTTCCAAAACAATTCCAAATTTAGGGAAGTGAAGGATGCTATTCTTAAGGATCTGTAAGGAATCGATTTTTTGCAGCCATGTGGTCCAGTACTCTAAAGTCAGAAGAGACTTTTCATTAAACATTTTTAAACAAAGCGTTTAAATTTACATTGTTTTCTGGACATTATATACAAAGGTAATTCTCAATAAAGAAAAAAAAACATACAGTCAATTATTTCTCATAGACATCGAGATTAAATGGAAAGCAAACTGAAAGTTTTGTCAAAGTCTGCCGTGTCTCAGATACTGTATTTCTCATGAGATCCCCAGAAATCTCAAATGTCTCTATTAGAGTTTCAGAAGAGATTACTATATTTTTCAGAAGAGTCACAAACTGTGCTCAGATTTGCCAAGTCTGCGATCAAAAGTTTATATTATTCATTATTTCAATATTAACTTAAAGTCGCAATGAAATTGAAATGAAAAACTGTAATTTATTTTGGAATATAGTTTTTTTTTCTTTAAATGACTGTGAGCTTGATATTTTTTTAGTCATATGCCCTCATAAACTTAAATTAAAATTGCGAATCTTGTCCTGCCCTCTTTGAAACGATCTTTGAAACGATCATATGGCAGGTGGGCGGGGTCCGAAAAAAGATCCCAGCAAATAGCAACATGATCCAAATTCAAACAATCCAATCAGTTCACTCGGCGGGTAAAATAAGACAATCACTACTTCCGTTTTATGGCGACTTTTAAGGGATAGTTCACCCCCCCCCAAAAAAAAATTACCCCATGATTAACTCCCCTAAAAGGAAATATATATTATGTATCGATGTATATTAGCTTTTTTAGATGAACACAATCTGAGTTATATTAAAAAATGTCCTGGCTGTTCCAAGCTTTATAATGGTAGTAAATGGTGCTTCTGATAAGAAGTCCCCAAAAGTCTATTCGTCCTTCACAAAAGTGATCCACACAGCTCCAGGGAGTTAATATCGTATATACCCGAATATAAGACAAGGTTTTTGTCCTAAAAATAGGCTGAAAAATGGAGTGTCGTCTTATATTCGCGATATAAACTAATTCACGGGGGAAAGGGAAAAAAGCAGGGGAAAAAGTAAAGGGCGCCAACACGATAGGTTAGATGTGTTTGATTTAAAGCAGATGGTTATTTTTTATCTATCTTCACTGTACCACAGTTACATACATACATGGGCCTACATTATTATTGCATTTTTGTGGAAAGTTATTCATTTTTGTCACTCATTATTTCACTTTATTTTGTGACAAATTAATCAAAATATTTAATGAATGGTGTTAAAATGTTTTTCCAATGAGGTATCACTAGAATTTTCAAATAAAATTATTTTCTGTTGAAAACCAGATTTTTCCATAAAATTTCCCCCAAAAAAAGTCTGGAAAATGGGGGGTCATCTTATATTCAGGGTTGTCTTATATTCGGGTATATAGGGTAAAGTATATTACACACCGCCCGAAAATAGTCCCCTGCTATTGAAAGTAACCAAGGGGACTATTTTCGGGCAGTGAGTAATATCACTACGCCTGTTGCAGCCATCAGCAAAGTCTTGATTATTACACCAGAATGAGAGTCCTAGCCATGTCTGCCTGGAAAATTGCAACTTTTAATTTTCCATCAGTCTTAATACACGATGTAACTACAGAAGAATCAAGTTTTAAATAGGAAAAAAAAACAAAACTCTTTGGTAATTTTTAGCACGATGCTAGTGGTCTAATCAGATTCAATGGATTATGCTAAGCCAAGCCAAAAGTGCTAGCACCAGACCCGGAGACCAACCCAACGGACTCCAAAACGGCAAAAATCAAATGTTCAACTCTAGGGGAGCTAGAAAATTAGCATATTTTTTTTTAAAGTGGAGTGTCCCTTTAAGGCAGCTTAAACATGCATTTTAGTCTGGGACTAGGATAAGTCCTGTTCGGGAAACTGCCTCATTAAGTCTGTTTACATAATGTGAACTACTGACATGAGCCTCGCTGTCAGACAGCCAATCAAAGCAGAGCTCAACATTATTATTCATGACCCTTCCAAATAAGGTATAACAGCCCATTTGATTATGTGGACAAATCCCAGGGTTGTAAATGGACATGTAAAACCGTTTCTGGATCATTTTTGCACTATCATACATATCAGAAAACAATATAACACTTTGTATTAATCCATTATTTGTCACCTTTAAGTTAATATAAAAAAACTTGCTAAATCAAAGCTCAGTTTGTGACTCTAATAATCTGATAATTCTTCATTTTATATCATAAAATATGACCAGATATTCTGTGTGGTCTCCACTTTTTCAATTTCACTGCATAAGTTATTTATTATCAATGTCAATACAATCTTTAGCCCTGTCGAACAGTTTCATGTACAGTATATTCACATTTTACTCATTTGACAGACGCCTTTATCCAAAGCAAAAAATCTTCAAAAGCTTAAAATATTCACCTGCAGGTTCAGTAACAACCCCCCTCATGCCATCATCCTTTACGGTGACAGAGGGATTTCTGGCTGTTCTGGGTGTTGGAAGAGCATCTGTAATGAATGGAAATTCAGTTAAGCATTATCTAATGATACTGTAGTATTACAGCACTATAAAAATATAGCAGACTACCTTCAAATGTTCGATTTTCTGCAGGAATTGGTGCCTTGGGTTTATCTGAAACATTACATTATGGCCATGTTATCATTGCTTGCTGTTAAACAACAGGATGATGTTTTTAATCTAATTTATTGTCTGCCATGCCTAATATAAATGAATAGGATTGTGTAAAAATTATGCTTTTCAACCTTTGGTGTACTTGCAGATAAAGTTGTTCTTGGTTTCACAATTGTCATCGTTCCACTGAAACATATAAGGACCACCCTGGCCAGGAGGAGCTGATGGCTGATGGTACATCACCACACACACCTCAAACCCGCAAGAAGGTTCATCCCAATGCCAGTTCCTATCACACAAACACATACTCAGAAAAGCTTTAAGGTATTAAATATTATACCGGATCTAAAGTAAATCCGTGTGCACATGGGAATGAGTAAAGTGAGGCCCAAGCAAAACACTGATGGGAAAATGAATCTAATGGCATCCTTTATTCTCACCTGAAAGTTGCATGGCTTCCATCTAGCCAATAGTACTCGGATGGACAATCTCCTATTTCTTCCTCGTAACTTTGATCCCTACGTAGGCCAATCCAAAAGTCTCCATCGGATGCTTTTAGTTCTTCAATGAAAGTCTCTATAAGCTTCTGCTCTGCCTTAGACTCAATACTGAGGAGGTCTCCACCGTCACTCCTGCAGGCACGGCTGGCGTCTTCGAAGTTGAGTTTGCGTCGGCTATCTTGAAAGTATGCGATTTTATAGCACGGCTTCTCTGTGCCCCGCTTGCATATCTGTTGGCCTTCAGAGAAACATTACAGGTGTTTGATTCAAGATAGTGAAAGACAGATTAAACATGAAGTTATTGATGGATTAAATTCATTTCCTCTATTAAGAACTATTAAAATCTTTGCACAAAGAAACATAAGGACACAAATGTTGTATTTAAAGAACAAGTAAATGAAAAAACTAATTCTGGAGACATTGGATGTACATTACGGTACTGATGCAAAGATTTACATGAAGCCTGTCCGCGACGCCCAGCTTTGACTCAGGAAGTTGCTCAAATCCCTGTCGCGCCACAGAGCGCCACTCACATAGTTTAATAACATAATATTTGTCCCAAATCATTAAGGATTAACATTGGCTGCTAACGTATATTTTGCATTTTGAAGTAGACGCTATCTGACTAAGCTCACGCTATTTAATGTGCATGTCCGAGTTGTCCTAGACGCGACTCGACACTGCGCGTCTGGTGTGTGACCCCCTTAAGCCAACACTCTAAAAAATTATGTGTTGGATTCACTCAAAATATATATATATGCACCATTTTTGCATCACACTTTTCAAGAAATCCTGTGTTTTATGTACTTAATTTTTTTATGGAAAGAATGTTACATGAACTCAAATATTTAAGTTCATATAACACATATTTTCTTGTTAATTTTAAGTAAAATTATTCCAAGTTGGGATTACTTAAAAAGTGTGATGCAAAAATGGTGCATATATATTTTAAGTAAATCCAACATATCATTTTTTAGAGTGAAGTTGGGTAAAGGGCAATATAGTATATCCAATTCAGCTAACCGGCATGTTTTGGACTGTGGGAGTGTACACAGAAAAGTCTCCTGAACAAAGTCTTTGTCTGACTTGAACCAGAGACCTTTTTGCTGTGAGGTAATAATGAAGCGCGCTAACCCACTGTGCCGTCCTTAACACTGAACACGCAGTTCTCAATCATGGTAACAATGAACAAACATAATTTTTTCAAAATAACTCCAAATACAACATATAACTAACATTATCAACATAAATAAAGCCAGCAAACATTAAAGCAGTCATCTTGTTTAGTAAATATTAAGCAAAGAAATGAAGATGTCGCGATGCATGCTGGGAACCACACTGAAAAAACGAACTTTTTGGTGTAGTAATATTTATTAGATTAACTCTCATAATTTCTACATAATAATATTAACATTTATTGAGAACTAGATTTTCCTAAGTTAAATGATGATAAATACACAATTAATTCATGTAAAAAACGAACTGTGTGGGAATAGTAAGTCTTATTAGATATTTTCTTGTATTATTTAACTGTTTTATAGTCACTGCACATAGTCCTAAAATAATTAAGTAAATTTTAATCAAAAACTTTAGCAGATTCAAGTAAAAAATCTTAGTTCATTTGACTTAAAAATATTAAATCCATTAAACTAAAAAATCTAAGTAAAATTTACTTACATTTATTTGCACATTTATTTGTAAGGAATACCCACAATTCTTTGCACCTGAATATTTTTTATTTTTTAAGCTTTATCACAGAATAAGAACTAATAAGAACTTTAACTACTTAAGTATTTGTTAGCAAAATGTCATAAAGGTTTAAGCTCTTATATTATTGATGTTGTTTTGTTGTAAATAATAATTTTGTAAAGTCACCGTTCAGATGATCAGTGTTTCTTTACATGAACCCTGTTCAGAACATTGTATTGTAATTATCTCCACATTGCTGATAACGCATGTCAGAAACACAGTTTGTGTTAGTTTCTGTTCCGAATCAAGTTTATTCAATGACTGACTTGTTGTCAGTCATGAATTTTGTGTTATAATGCCATTTATAACACTAAAAATAACTAGGTCCATAGGAATATGTTAAAGAAAATAACAAACAGAAAATACGATTTATTTAATATTATTAGGACAGCAATGCTTCAATTTAAAAAAAAAAAAACCTAATAGACTTTACCTAAACAATTAAAATAAATCTATCTTCTAAATAAAATAATTAAGTAACATTTAACTAATTATTTAACATATGTTTTATCATGCAATTTTAAGTAAATTTTATTTGCTTTTAGTAGGTAAGTTTTACTTATAAAAAAGCAGTAAATTTTACTTAAAAAAAGTTCGTGCAAATTGTTACGAGGAATTTTTTAAGTAAATTTTACAAGTTGTTTTTTTCAGTGCATTCAGTCCATTGTTTTTTTAATTGCTTGTTCAGATTACTCATTTTGGCAACTTGGGTAAACGAATTGGACAAAAACTTATATATCTACGTCAAGTCAACAAAAAAATATTTGTTAGCACGATGATTATGATTGTTTCATTCAGTGAAAACAAAAAATGAATTGATGCCCTTCAACAAAAAAATCTTTGTTCAAGGTACTTAATTATCTTTATTGAAAGAACATTTTGAAGTTGGATTTTTTACAGTGCATGTGCTTCACAAAATGGCTACGACAGATGTCCGAATTTTTGGCTGAAAGGCATCATGGGAAATTTTGTATATCACGTGGCTCTATAGTTACTTAAAATGTTATGCTAGATTTACTTAATTTTGATGCAATTGTTATAGTAGTCATTACTTATGCTTTTTCATTTTATTTTTTGCATACATTTAAGTTCACCTGCATCTAAAAGTTTTGTGTCACACACTAAATCTGTTAAGTAGAGGTTGAAAAGTTATGAATACTAAGTTTTTCGTGTTTAATCTAATTACTATGTATGTAATGGTTGTTCAGCAAATGAATTGTTTTTTTAGATGGTGCAGTGGTTTAGTCTTAAAGATGAACAGACACAATGACAGCAAATCTTTGATTTCTTTAAAAGCACCTAAAGACCAAACATGTAACCAATCAAATCAACACAGTTGACTGTGTGGTTCAGTTCGAGTTATAGATATTATGCATAAATGCAGCATAGACTGGAGCTGAAACGTGTGGTTGTACCATCAACAACATGAGGGTGAGTAAATGATGTTCATTTTTGGTGAACATCCCAGCAGGCATATGCCTGACCTTAAACGTTGAAATATGGTTGAAATCATGTCAGTTTCTGTTTCAACTTGAAACAACGTTGATTCAACAGTTAATTCTAAATGGTTGCTAACGGTTAATAAAATGCTTAAAAACAAACGTTGAAATTTGGTTGAAATCATGTCAGTTGTTAGTTTTAACGTTGAAACAACGTTGATTCAACAGTTAATGCTAAACAGTTGCTAAAGGTTAATAAAATGCTTAAAAACCAATGTTTAAATTTGGTAGAAATCATTTCAGTTGTTTGTTTTAATGTTGAAACAACGTTGATTCAAAAGATAAATTCAGCATTGGCTTATCCTTGTTTTTGATGTTGATTCAACGTTGAAATGCTGGGTCCTTTAAATTCAACTTGTTTCCGGTGAGACCGTGCCCATAAATGTACTAGCATCAACTAAATGACACATTATGGCCCATGGCAACAAATGCTTTACACAAATGTTAGACCTATTACTTGTTTCCCTAAATATGGAAAAGTTTGTCCCATTTCAGTGTCAGTAGTGAGAAGACACATGGCAAACACATTTCAAAAGCAAAGCAAAGTGTTTGAATTTTGCTGCTTTTAAACCGAACTGTTTGATTTCCAGTGTTTGCATTTAATATCTGAAAGGCAGTGCTATTATTTATTTGAGAGAAAAGCATGACATGTCTGTGAATGAACATACCTCTGGGCTCGTAAATGTCTGCACCAGACAGAGGGTTTACGCGCAATGAAGAAAGAAGAAAAAGCATTGTTAAGCCTATATTAAAAAATAAATAAAGAAATGATCTAAAGAAATTCAAGAAAAAGATTAAAATGATTTAAACATGAAACAGACGAAACGAAAATTGCATGAGAAAAAGTTACTGGACACGCACGATAAAACTTTTTTTAAATAACATTTCTAAAAAGACTCGTTTCCATATTTCAAATATTAATTGAAAGCAACCAGGCTGTCATTAGAAAATGAGTAACATTAGCATTTCTCACGTACTTATTGTGTTATTTTAAGCATCATATCTTGTGTAATATTTTGTCGCAGTAAAATGCAGCGCGTTCTCACCACCCAGAAGCCTTGACGCGCAAACGGAGACGCTGAAGAACACCAAAGCGCATCCAGATATCTTCATCAAATCCATCGTAACGCTTTACTCAAACTTCTGGACACAACAATTTCGGGCAGACCGACTCAACAGAAAGATCCCAGGATGGCAGAAAGGCTAAGAGTCCACAAACCGCTTACTTATCCCGTTATCCACTGCGATCTTTGTGAGCATCCAGTGAGGTTAGAAAGAGACACGGGCGGGTGATCATAACACGTCATCAGCTGCCAGCATCCAACACACCATCAGCTCTTTATTTTTGCACATATGAACAAATCCCATACAATTACACAATGTTACTGTATACATAGCCAACAGTTGTAAATGTGTTAAAAGTTTAATAAGGATTTTATATATTTAATCCACATGCACTGTAGGTCAGTCTTGAGCACTTATTCGTCATTATAACATTTTGTTGGACTGCTTATAAATGATCTTTAATATTACTGGAGCTTTTGAACTTCTTTCTGGTCTTCATCCACAGATGACGAAAGGGTCTTTGGAGCATGTCTATATACAACAAACATAAAAATATTACATTTTTTAGAATGGGTATAATCTTGTTTAATACAAAGTGTTTGATGGTGTATAGTTTCCATCAAAACTAGCAAATGCAACCCCAACAATATTTATACAATGATTCGTGTAACATGGAGGTGACATTTTAACCCGCCCATGTTCAAACCAAATCTATGCATATAAAATCATTTTATTGTGCATGTATGCAGTAAAAATTCAGTCAAACATTTTGATCTACTGTGAAGATAATAATGTTGGAAATACTTGACATAAATGTAATAAGTGCAGATTTAACTTGCGAGAAACCAATGCACCACACAGGCTAATGAAAGTCTGATACATGACATTAATTAAAGGATTTTGCAATGATGCATTTGTCTGTAAAGGGATTGTTTTGGATAATAGGATAGCTAATCGATTTAGGTTTGAACTGTAAGTACAGCACGGTAAAGATCAGACATTTCAGATCAATATCTGCATCAGTTGATTATCCACCAAGCCATCATTATTGGCTTCATTTTTTTTGTAGGTTAAGTAAATATGAAATCGTTATGCAAAAACATTTTCTTCACAGTTGATTGACTGTAATGAGTAAATAATATTGTGTTTGAGTCCTTACTGTATGTGTTTTTCCTTTTATAAGCAGAAGTGATTTACTGTACTGTTGCAACATCAGCAAACTAGTTCCCCTTATATAGTCTGTGGCAATAAATTACTATTAGGAAACTAATTACTACTTTACTAACTAGAATAATGCATTAAATTATAGAATTGACAATTTTATAGATGCTTTACATGCTTTATGCGGTAACCAACAAGATGAAGATTTGTTTTTATTTTTTAGGTATTTAATATATTTATTCAGGGTTCCCACATCTTAGTTAACTTCAAATTCAAGGACCTTTCAAGGACTTTCCAGGTGCAATACCCTCAAATTCAAGGACTAAATGTGGGGACACATTTCAAGTAAGAGCAAGATTACATCGCGTTACCTTTAAAGATACATTGTTACAGTTCCCTTTCAAGGGAACTCGCGCTGCGTCACTGTGGTGACACTTTGGGGACGCCTCCAGGGGTAAGTGTGTCTGAATGTGTATATCAAATTCAACCAATGGTGAGGCTTAACGACAAAGACAGGGTGAAGCGGGAGCCAGGAAGTGTATCGCTATCTGAAATATTGCCAAAGACGCAGCGTCTCGTTCCCTTCTCAGGGAACAACAGTTACATACATAACCCGAGACGTTTTCAAAAGCATTTTGGTATGAATCAACATTTGCATACAGAAGACATAAGCATTTAAAGTGAACAGTTTAGCACGTGTGCTTAAAAAGTCTAGAATTTTTATGATATTATCCTACACTACACAGGGAATAATATGGATTTTTTCCCCCAAAAAACTTCTTGCATAAAATAGATTCAAGCACTATTAATGACTGTATCTATGTATGTATATTTCAGGGTCTTGAATTTTTCCCCCAGATTCACAAACTTTCAAGGATTTCAAGGACCCGTGGGAACCCTGTTTATTACATATAATTATACATTTTATACATATTTTACATATTTTACAAGTACATACCTTTCGGCTGGGTTACTTTTTCTTGGTTTGTGTTGGAGAGAAATCATCTCCTTCTGTTAAAACATTAAATATAAAGCAAACCTTCATTTATTCTCCTATCTTAAAAACCACAACCAACAAAATATACTACGAACTTTTACCAAATTTGACTACAATTTGAAATAGACACAGATCAAAACGTGAAGAGCCCATGACAACATCCACCTCATTCCACAAAATAAATAGACTCACGATTATGATGACCAATATATAGCAATTACTAAAAACAATTGACTTCGGTGGAACCTGTATTAATAAACTAGGTTTGTAAGGCTCTCAATAGGAGCAGGATAAAGCACCACCACCCGTAATCATCAAACTGCTCCCCAGAGAGACATTAAAGTGTGGAGGAAGCCCACCCATTCATTTACTCTCCATCTCCAAAGAGGAGGATGCCCTAAGAAACGCTGAGGCTCTGGGGAAAAAGTGCTGAGGAAGGGAGAGAGAGAGCGAGCGAGGGCACTCTAATGAATAAGAGAGAGATAAAACACTTGGCTGTCGGAGAAAACCAGTCCTGAAGCATCCAAATTTGCAAAGGCTGTGTTAGCAAAAGTCCTCAGATGAGAATTAGGGTAATACAAACCGAGTCCTGAAAGCAACTTACCGCAACGGTGTCAAATCTGGTATATACTTTATTATTCATACCTTGACTCTCTCGTTCCTTTGCCGTCTCAGTAGGTCAATAATCTGGTCTCGTTTCTTGGCCTAAATAAAAACAAATATAAGTAAATGCACCATCAGGGTATTGCATAACAGTTATTGAAGTGGATAGCTGGACAGCTCTGTTGGCACTGATAGCAATGCCCATCTGTAAAAGATTTCATACACTTAAGACTAATTCACACTAATAAAAAAATGCAAACAAACCTGTTAATTCAAAATTAAATTGTCTGTGTTTGTTACAATTTGTCAGATCAGCATTTAAAGGTGCAGTGTGTAAATTTTAGTGGCATCTAGTGGTGAGGTTGTGAATTGCAACCATTGGCTCAGTCCACTGCTCACCCCTCGCTTTTGAAACGCATAGAGAAACTATGGTACCCGCCACCGGAAAAACATGTCATCAACGGAGACAATTTAGTAAAACGTTTGTCCGTTAAGGGCTTCTGTAGGAACATGGCGGCACAAAATGGTGACTTCCACGTAAGGGGACCCTCATGTATGTAGATAAAAATGTCTCATTCTAATGTAATAAAATCATAATGGTTCATTATAAAAAGGTCTTTATACACCCCTGATAATTATTATTTAGCATGTCTGTCAAGAGATCCTTTCAAAAATTACACACTGCACCTTTAAAGGGATTGTTCAAAAATTCTGTCATCCCTACAAATTGTGAACTTGAATGAATTTCTTTGTTTTGCTGAATACAAAGAATGAAGAATGTAACCAAGCAGATCTGGGGCACCATTGACTTCCATATAAGAAAAAATAATACTATGGAAGTGAATGGTGCCCCAGATCTGTTTGGTTGTAGCGGTTTTTAAAATATCATAATTTGTGTTCAGAACAGAGATAAAATGTATACAGGTCTGGAACAACATGAAGGTAAATAAATGATGACAGAATTTTCATTTTTCGGTGAACTATTCCTTTAGTCGCATTTATTTCTAAAGTGCTTTTTTAAAGGTTTTATTGCTTTACAAGAAAAAACCTACAAAAAAACAAGGCGGCCTCAGTGGCGGCCAGTCACTTCTTTTTTCGAGGGCACTCAATTGCAAAGTTTGTCACAACATGAATGTAGCCCGTCGTGTGTGTGTCTGGTTCGTAATTTCAAAATATGTGTTCTGTGCGTCGAGTGATCCTTTGTGCATCACGTCTCTTGTCAAAATAAGTGCCTGCTGCAGACGCGTCTAAAGGGTTTATAATAAAAGAGACGCTCGCGTTTGCCAGATACTCGCATAATGTCATGCGTAATCAGAGTTTAGTGTTAAGGTTGTGTGTATTTTGTGAACGTGAGCGTCTCTTTTATCAAAAATGGTTTCGACGCGTGTGCAGCAGGCACTTATTTTGACAAAACACCTGATGCACATGGTTCACATGACGCAACAAACACATATTTTGAATTTGTGCCCCTCGGATGAGCCGCCACTGGAAATAAAGTATATAATAAAGTATACATAATAGAATGAAAACATATAAACCTACACTTCTTTCAAAGGGAAAAAGTACTGCTGAATAGCGGGACGCCTGCGCTTACTAAACAAACCTCATCATTTTGATTTAGCACCCATAGTTTCTGGCTGCCGCGCTGGCTTCACTTAATGGCATTTCATTAAATCCATTACATGCTTGTACACAGTAACCATATTTCAAGCCAATGTCATTTTAAGGCATGTTAATCATTTATAATAGTGTAATGTAATGGCTCTGTTGATTATTATGACTATATGTAAACATCTGTCACATTGCAATCTGCTAAAACTCATAAAATTCTAATTGAATATGGCAAGTACATATGATTACATTTTACACTGTGAACTATGCAATTTAACACACTAAACAATGTTTTTGTATTCAATCTTTAAATGCTCCTTTGTAGGTTTTCCTAAGAAAAATAGCTTTACGCTATCAACTGTCTGATTAAGAAGATTTGAGAAGGAGGTTAATTAACTGAGAGTAATCTCATAAAATGGATCTGTCCTCCAGAGAGCCGTACATCTTGGGCTTTCCAGGTTGATTACTCAGAGTGGGAATGCCGAAACATTACAGAAAGGGCACTGCCCACTGCTCTATACCACTTTACATTATATCTTAAGAAGACAAATAATTGGACAGAACACAAACTCGGTTTGTGTATGATGTAGGACGGAGCACATGAAAGATGCATTACTGTATTGAAGAATGAGTTGCTGATCAAACTAAAAAAACATTTTGTGTCTCAGTGTAAGCATTGTGTCATAACAATGACCTTGCATTTAAACAATAATTTAATTTAAGCACAGAGAAAAGAATATGAAATAATTTCATGTGCTCAACCATCAAGCTGGGTGACAAAAGCTGCTTCTTCTTAAGCACTTTTTTGCTTTATAGCAGTGCCTTGCAAAAAGGTAAATCAATAGTCCCTTATTCTCATACTGAGATGAATTGATCTGCGAGTCCAGTGATTTCCTTCTAATCTGATTAGTAGTTGTGGTTAGTGCAGTGTTGGGAGAGAAAGCGGCTCATCGGAAAGATTCATCGCCGCACAAATGCAGGGCTTTGGAAAGGGTAAAGGCCCTTAAGTGTGCCGGCCAGCAAGATAGCATTTCATCTGGCTCCACTGTGAGAAAATTTACACGAGTCAGACAGCAACGAAAGGCTTTAAATTAAATCTACAGACTCATCCGAGGGCTCTGTTTGAAAGCATTGAAGTGCGCACTGAAAGTGGACAATCAATCGGCATAATTTTATCATCTGGTTATGCCAAGCATAAACATTTCAGATGTGTTTACACGGAATCCAGATCTTGTCATTTGTGCCAAAGATGTTGGATATAACCAGACTGAGCACTGCTATTACTACTGTATAGGGGACAATGCAATGTTCAATATGTTCGATCAGGTGACGGAAGTCCTGCCTTCCGGTTTAAAGAACCATTCATCAGTCAATAAAGACTGAAGATTGTCTGCTCTATACAGAGTCATGTGAAGTGTTTGCCAACCTGTGTGCATGTTGCTTTAGCTGAAATTACTTTGAAAAAGGTGCTTTTGAGCAACGTAAGCTTCTTTTTTAATCTTTAATTAACAAACAGTATTGTAAGCAGAAAACAGGAACATACAGGGTGAAAAGATGGGAACATGACCGGCAAAGGACGCCAAACCAGGACTCGAACTCGGGTCTTCGAAAGCTGTCTGCACTACGTCTCAGAGCACTTCCAACTACACCAGTGGCTGCGCAGCACAATTTGAGCTCAAATCTTTCCCCGCCATTGAGAAGGTAACTCGTCAATTAAGAAAAAAATGCTTTCCTGCCAATGTCGGGTTTTTATGGCAATCCATTTTCCCACTAATATCCACCAGGTGGTGTTCTTACACAACTTATAAAACACAGAAGCACACTTGGAACAGAATTTTGTCCCACAGTGGAAGGTATATAAAGGAAGCAAGAGGCAAATTTATACAGTATAAGGTATTACATAGATATTATTTTACACCAGTGCGACTTTTTAGAATGGGTTGTCTGACGGATAATAAATGTTGGAAATGTAAACAAGAAACTGGCACATACTTTCATGCTCTCTGGCAATGTTCAAAGATTCAACAATTTTGGAAATATGTGTTAAAATATATTGGTAAATGTTTAGGATTTGACCTTCCATTTTCACCAAGAATATGTCTTTTAGGAGATAAATCTGAGATTCCTCAAATTAAAAATAAAGAGTTTTCCCTTGTCACAGTAGGTGTAACTACGGCATTACGTCAGATACTAAGATTCTGGAAAGATACGCAATGTCCTTCACTTAAAATGTGGACTGAATCCATGATAGAGAATGTGTCGTATGAAAAAATGCTAGCCAGAATGAATCGGAATCAGAAGGATTTTGACATGTTTGAGAATTTTATTCAGGCTGTCACTTCATGAAGTGTGAATTTGGTTATCCTGCTGTGCTTTTAAATGTACTGCTATTGTTAAATGTTATTGTACTCACTTGTGGTTGTGTTATTTTGTAAAGGGTATTTTATTTCTGTAATTGTATACGAGTATGTTTTGTAATATATAAAAGAAAACCAATAATAAAAAAACTTCATTTTCAAAAAAAATAAATAAAACACAGAAGCATCCACTAAGGCCAAAAAAAGTTAAACTCTGTGTATGTTTTGATCATAGACTGTAAAAAAAGATGGACGATGCCTGTTCGGTCTCTTCCATTGGTGAAAAGTGAAGCTGCCAGTGTCCCAAAACGGCCCTGACATCTTGGGTCTTGAGTCTGCGCAGTAGTGATTTCGGGACCAGTCCTGCGCAGAGCCGGCGCCAGACCATAACTAACGGGGGGGCATGCGGCTTCCAACGGGGGGGGCACGCAATTAGCAACAATAACTTGCAAAAACAAGGCATTAAAACAACAAATACAGTGTGCAAGCACACACTCATAGAACTGATACAGACTCAACGCAACAACAAACTGCCCTCACGCGGCGCAAGCCATTGAAATGAATGGGTTTCATAGTGCAGCGCACACCGCATCCTAAAAGCCGTTTTGCAATAATCAGGTCGTAACGCTGTTAACGGTCTATAGCCACACTTCACATTTAAGCTTACGTAAATTAGAACAACGCTAACTTACCTTTAAAATAGCTAAAGCCGGCATGTACGAACAATAATCTCTCTTTGATAACTGGAATTGTACCAAAAAGGACAAAAATAGCTAGAATTATACCAGTTTTTAAGTCTGGTGATAAAAATGATATGTGCAATTACCGTCCGATATCAATCTTGCCCACAATTTCAAAGGTTTTAGAGAGAGTAGTGTACAATAGGTTAAATGGCTACCTTGATAAATTAAATATTATTGTTTCTTCTCAGTATGGCTTTAGAAAAAAAAGAACCACATGTATGGCGGTACTTGATTTGATTGAAAAGATAAATGACGCTATTGATAAAGGAGATAGCGGTATCTGCATTTTTTTAGATTTATCTAAGGCGTTTGATACAATTGATTTCGACATTTTGCTGAAAAAATTACACCATTGTGGAGTTAGAGGATTAGCCCTTAGCTGGTTTAGAAATTATTTATATGGTAGACAGCAGTATGTAAGTGTCAATGAACAAATCTCAGTTAGAAAACCTATTAATTGTGGAGTCCCTCTGGGATCTATTTTGGGCCCTCTTCTTTTTTTAAAATATATAAATGATTTTGAAAATTCCACACTGGCTTTACACAAGGTTTTATTTGCTGATGATACAAACTTATTTTTGTCACATAAGTGTCTAGATGAAATGGAAGGAACATTAAATAGAGAACTAGGAAATGTTGCTGTTTGGTTTCGCTGCAATAAATTATCTCTTAACATAAATAAGACAAATTATATCGTATTTTATTCCAAACAAAATCAATTGGCAAAAAAACATATCTGTCTTAAAATAAATGGGAAAATTATTGAAAGAGTAAACACCACTAAATTTCTTGGAATTTTTATTGATGAATGTCTACAATTCAAATCTCATATTGATCAGTTAATAAAAAAATTATCAAAATATGTTGGACTATTTATCAAAATAAGAAATTTTCTTCCACAGTCAGCACTTGTTATATTATATAAAACCTTGTTTGAGTCCCATATAAACTATTGTAATGTCATATGGTGTAACACTTTTACGAGTTATCTGAATAAAATACAGTCTTTACAGAAAAAAATTATACGAATATTAACGTGGTCTGAGCCAAATACCCCTTCGCGTCCATTGTTTTATCGCCTTGGTCTATTAAGACTTGCCGAATACAATATTTTTCAGAATGCCTGTATGATTTTCCAGGTTGTACATAAGCTAAATTATAGATTGTGTGAACTTGTTTCAATCAGCCGACCCCAGCACATTTATCACACAAGGGATAAACATTTAATTACTGGTAAAATAAGACGATTAAAATGTACGAGCCTGAGTGTAGTGTGTAGAGGCCCGCAGATTTGGAACGAGCTTGAGGAAAACCTTAAAATGTTACATCCTGTCTCCGTTTTTAAGGAAAAACTCAAGGGAAAACTGTTGTTTACGTATACTTCTTGATCATTTATAAGTGTTATATTTGTGCTGGGATCGTCTGTCGTTTGTTGTTGTAGTGAATGTGTTTTGATGTATTTATTTGTTACTGTATGTTATATGTTGTATGATACTTTTGGGTCCCCTACTAAAAGCTTTCAGTAGCTTCTTTGGGGTTTTCCCTTTTCGCACACTAGCATTATATAATTAATAAACTTCCTTAAACAGTGTCCTGTAGATTTGAAATTTCTACCTCGACCTCTAATCTCCGAGCCAATCGGTGTTTGCATGAAGTCAGATGAAGCAGGCGGTGCTGGTTGGTTCTAAATGTTCTAATATCCATATTTTACAAAAACACGAAAAAACACGTTGCTAGTATCAAGTCACAAATATGCTAAAGACGTAAAGACGCATGAGACGCTGCAATACAAATAATCAGAGAAAATGGTCTATTTTAATTAAAGAAAACATATATCAACTATATTTTCCTTATTTGATTACATTAAAAGTCATGAAACATTCAATGTTTAATTTATTTGAATTATTCTTGATATATATTAAATTAATAAAAAACTGTGTAGGGGGCACAACAACCTGTTTGGGGGGCACGGCCCACGAATGCCCCCCCTTGACGCTGGCCCTGGTCCTGCGCAGTAGTGAGCAGGAAGTAAAGCCGCAAAATCAAGCCCATGCCCTCGCTCTCGCAGAATGCACATATCACACGATATCACAGCTGTCAATCATGACATGACACCACCGTTTTTATAGCATTAAATAACTAACTAAAACAATCTTATTTTGAAAGCAAACACTTGAATTTACATCTGCGTGATAAAAACTACAGTAAATGACAGAAACCAGCTTCGGAAAAAAGATAATTGAAGTGTAAGTCCCATTGAATAACATGGGGGAGGCGGGGTTTATGACCTATACTGGGATCAATCACTGGCGGGCAATCGAGATGTTTTGGCTTCACTTTTCAGGGCTTGTGCCGCACGCTTGGTTTTGATCATATCTGAATGTGATCTCTAACATCACTTTCTCATCCTCATGTTGTTTTAAACCTGTATGAATTTATTTTTTTGATGAACACAAAAGAAGATATTCTGCATCAAATAAATAATGGTAAGCACACAGCTGATTTTCATTTGAAAAACAAACACAATGGAATTCAAGGGTACCGTCAACTGTGTGCTTACCATAGTTTATCAAAATATCTTCATCATTTATCACAATAGTTCTATAATATTTGTGTTCCTTCTATTGAAGTCAATGGTTCTGGCGGCTGTGTGCTTACCATCATTTATCAAAATATCTTATTCTGTGTTCATCAAAATAAAAGAACTCATACAGGTTTAGAACAACATGGGAGTGAGTAATATATTTTTGGGTGAACAATCCCTTTAACTGATGGTTGGAAATATGGAATGTGACTGAGTGACATCTACTGTTGTCATTTTTTTTAACTATTATGTATAGCTATGCAATGACAACCTATTGTTTTACATGATTTTTGTTCGGAAGAAAAAGTGAGTCGTGCCTGTCTGTGCAAAACTTGCTGCCATAAAGACATGGCATTTATTTGCGGTAATGGTGGGACACTGACACATGTAAAAAGACCACCCTTTCAAACGCATTAAATCAGTATTTTTCCACCCATTTATTGGTCTGTCACATTTGTAAGTCTTATTCTTGTAGCTCAGTTAGTACAGCATCAGTTTTGTAGTGCTTCAATGCACGCTTACTGTATAAGAATCTGCCAAATAGATAGAAGTCTGATTATTTACATCTCCTTAAAATGTTGCATAATAATTGTTACAGAGATAAAGCTATGCACCAAACTTAAAGAATTTGGGTTAGGGTTTGTTCTAAGTGTGAGATTTTTAAACAGTCGAGTCATCCAATGACAGTATATGGCAGAGTTTCATTTCATTTCATATCTGTGATGGTCCTTGGAGACTTCTTTTGCTAACGCAGCATGCTGAACACTCCCCCATCTCAAGTCATCTTTCATAAGCAATCTATAACTCCCCACCACAAGTTAATTCATTATGTTTATGCTGCACTGCACTGCCTTAAAGGCAGAGGTGGATACTTGAGTATTTTAAGTAAATTTTCCAAGCATCTGTTCTTTATCAGAGAGTTTTTCTTGGAAAAAATTTTACTTTACTAAAAAATGTTCACTATATTCTAAAGCATAGATACTGTGTATTCATTTTATATTGCATATTAAAATAGATTTAATACCTAATTACATAAAAATTGTTTACTTGTGTACAAAAGTACTTTTTACTTAAGTAAAAGTAAAAAAATACTAGATGTTTAATGTACTTAAATATTAAATATAAACCAAAAACTTGAAATTATGAAAATGTAGTGGAGTAAAAATTATGACAATATGCTTTGGAATGAATGTTTTACAAAGAAAAACTGATAAAATACAAATACTTGAAAATTTACTTTTATGTAGAAAGTAAAAATACTTAAGTAGTGTCCGCCTCTGCTTAAAGGGGACAAGACTTTTTGCAGATGTAAAATTTATCTTTGGTGTCCCCAGAGTATGTATGTGAAGTTTTAGCTAAAATCATTTATTATTTCTTGTTAAAATTGACACTTTGTAAGTACGAGCAAAAATGTGCAGTTTTGGGTGTGTCCTTTAAAATGCAAATGAGTTAATCTCTGCACTAAATGTCAGTGTCGTGGTTGGATAGTGCAGATTAAGGGGCAGTATTATCCCCTTCTGACATCACAAGGGGAGACAAATTTCAATGAGTTATTTTTTCACATGCTTGCAGAGAATGGTTTACCAAAACTAAGTTACTGGGTTGATCTTTTTCACATTTTCTAGGTTGATAGAAGCACTGGGGACGCAATGATAGCACTTAAACATGGAATAAGTCAGATTTTCATGATATGCCCCCTTTAAACTGAAGACCACATTTAAAGGACAGTAGTGACAGAAGCTGGGGCTTCTCCAATCAACACTACAGGATTTTCTGTAAAGCATTCTGTATTTGTCCGGTGTGGCATACTCAAATGTAATAGTTGTTCACTTTGAGGTGTGCAATAGGACAGATTTATATTAATAATTTTTTTTCAGTAACTAATAAGGTATGGCTGCATTTTTCCACTTTGCAGAAATTGGAAAACCTCCAGCTCAATATATTAGAGTTTTGCTGTAACAATTTTGCTCTACAACACAAACACAAATCCAGAATATTCCTGATGTATTCAAATAATATCTATTTGGAAGATCTTGTATAATGTAATTTAGTACTCTAGTACAGTGGTTTTCAAACTGGGGGCCGCGAGATGGTGCCAGGGGGGTCGCAGTTTTATGACATTTTATAAAATACATTAATTTATCATGAATTCTGTGTAATTAAACCTAAAAAATAATAAGCCAACTAACCAACAGCACTACTAGGTGCAAAAAACTGCACTGACACAAGGGGGGCCGCACGCTGAAAAAGTTTGGGAACCACTGCTCTAGTATAATGTAACAATTTTTATTTGCCTTGTAGAATCATGAACTGTATAGCTTTAAATGTGCCATCATTGAACTTGTGAATTTGTTTGCATTTTAAACGAATGGGACCTCACCATCTCCATGTATTTCTGCTTCTCCTCTTGCTTTTGCTTCAAGTAAGCATTCTGTTGAATATCATCTGTCTCTGTCAAGCAAACATACAGGCTGATGCAAATTGTAATAATATCTGCTTAAGTAGCCTACAATAAAACCCAACACATAATAGTCTACTTACCTGGCCAAGAAGCCAGTTTATATGGTGCATTTGTTGCTAAAAGACATGTAATAAAAGATCGTTAGATTTTGGTTATTTAGAAAAAAATTTATTTATTCTTCACCACAAATTTGGCAACATATTTAAAAAAATTATAATCCTAGTTTCTACAAGCAAGTGCTAATCGATTTCAACTCATAAAGCCATCTGTTCTTCTAACCGAGGGAAATGGCTTCTGAAATTAAAAAAGGTAGGGCCTGGGGCACAACCCTGTTGCACACCGGTGCACACCGTTTCCAGGAAACATGTCGATCAACCCGAAAACCGTAGCAAAACTTGCACACCGCTTTGAACTTAAACGTGCACCTTGCTTGAATTCTCCATCGAGAATTTATTGGATCATTAGAAATTGGTCATGTTGCTATTTGCTAATCGCTGTGATTTTTTTCCTGGGACCTGCATAACTGTGACTGGAAGTAATATCGTTTTGAGAAGATGAGGAGATTTGCGTTTTTGACCAAAATGGTATATTTTATAAAATTAATGAAGCTGACAGAATAGTCATATGTAAAAAATACCACAATATTCCAAAATAAAAGTAAGTTTTTAATTTCAATTTCACTGTGACTTTAAAGAGTAACTAAACCCTAATCCAACTTTTTTTAGTTACTGATCTGTAAGAATGACGGTTTATTAGTGCTGTTCATTGATTTAAGTAAGTTTGTTGACATGTGGATATAAAGTGTTTCAATACTACAATATATGGTGTAAAAACGTCTGAGTGCTGCCCTCTTCAGGTTGAACGGTGGCTACTGCAGTTGAATTTTCCTATTGGATGTTGGGTCCAAAAAATGACTCGTGACGTAAGCAGGTTCAAGCTTACCACGCCCTTGTTACGATCTCACCACACACTTGGTACGAGCTTAGTTCGTCCCCTCTATCTCTGTTGGGATCTGCCTACTTTTCTTGCATTTTTAAAATATTGGCAGTGGGTGGAGTCAGGCTCTGACCAGGGGTTTAGTTACGCTTTAATGCATTAGCATGAACCAGAGTCGTATAATAAGAGTTACGACACTCACATAGACGTCCGTTGGAAGAATGGAATGCGGAAGTAACAGCGTGTCATGTGACCCATAGTTCCAAACGCAGTTTCGAAGCCCATTCATTTCAATTATTACTGAAATTACTGTTTCTCTTTACATTTTCGGACATTTCATGAATATAGTCAACAGTGATATTTTATGAACTCTGTAGGTAATGATTATCGTTAATAATAACTAAAATTTTTATATTTTAATGAGTTGTGTATAATGTGTGAATAATATAGATTTAATGATTTACTATATTATTACTGGTGGCCATCTCCTTTAATATATCATATCTTTTTTATCTATTACGAGTAACACTAGGAGGTAATAGCGAGTAGCTAATGCCTCAGAAAGTCACTGCTTCACAATGCTGCTATGTGTTTCATTGTGTTAATACGAGTGATGTATCCTTAAAAATCATGTATAATTATATTAACGTTTAATGTGTACTATAAATATAATTAAATATGAATTTAGTGTGTTTCTGTTATATTTCACTTTTACAAACCGCGTTGGCGATCTTTTTTGTGATTTTAATACAGTAAAAGTGTAGGAATTATGTTTTTAGTAGATTGATAGCCATTTATATAGCCATATTTTTGCTACAAAAATAAAAGATAAACTGTGTTGCTGTAGTTGGTATAGATAATCACGGTTATCTTTGGGTCACCATACTGTTTATCTCTATTAACTGATTTACTGTATCACTCCCTAGTAAAAAAACATTAAACACATAGTAAGTATAGTAATCAATTCACATTACAAGCTAATATTTACCTAAAATAGCTGAAAACCTATGCAAACAGATTGACAGCTCGGCTTGGTTTGGAACTGTAGAACTTTAAATGAATCACGTGACCGCGCGGCGGCAAGATCAAAGTGTATCTCTTTATACGACTCTGGCATGAACTAACAATGATCTAGCATTAATTAATAATCTTACTTTAAGTTAATTTCAGCATTTACTAATACATTTTTTAAAATCACAAGTGGCGACTGTTAACATTAATGCATCGGTATAAATACAACCATAGTGTAAAGTGTTACCCCCTTTTTTTAATATAATTGCTGCTCATGTCAGACTTACAGCCCGGAGCTTTGGCGACTTTCAAGCGTTGCCTTACATCAGCAGAAACGAGACGAGACTCTATTGGTGGCTGTAAGGAGAGAGAGTTCCAGAAAACCTTTGCATATGCCACATCTTCTTCTGACGCTCCATCAAAAAATGTATAATATTTTTCGATTTCTGAAAGAGAGTCTAAAGCGTTTTCATCTACTTCTTCAGCCATATTAGCTAGATGTCTTACCTAAAGCTAAACAGCCGCTGTGGGACGTGTTACGGTTGTCAAGGCGACCAAACGCTCCCCGATAAACGGAAGTGCGCAGCCTACTGCAAAAAGATGTAAAAGTAATTTCAGTCCCCTTAAACAAACCAGATCATCGTTTGCAAAACGTTTGCTTATATCTTTACAAGTCATTTTTAGTTAAGGCATAGAAGCAACCTAATTTTCATAACTCAGAAGCATTTTTTTTTACCAAATTAACATACTGGAAAAATATGTGCTAACATAAATACCAACAGACAAATACGCATTTAACTTTATTACTTTATTAAAACACAGCAAAAATAAATAAAACCAAAGACATTGTTGTTTTAAACTGGCCTTCACCTGGTAGTGAGGTTAGTGATTACTAAAAACATTGTAATCAACTAACTACACTGCCTGGTGACCACACAGCATTTTCTGTCAGAATCAATTCCATCAGTTTTACCAGAAGAAACTACGTGAATTATTGATTGAAGATCTCATAAACATACTAGTTGCAGATTTAGCTGTCAGTTTTACATAATCAGAACAGCAGGTGCTACAGTAAATGTTTTTATATACCTATTGTGTTTGCTTGCAGGTCGTTGTGTTGGCAGTATGGTTAGTGATTGTAGCTTACATAAAACAATCAGCTAACAACACTGCCTACAAACCAACCCCAACAGTTTATTATATTATCACATAATGCTGATGTTTTAATATTCACAGTTCAGTGAGCAATGGAACCTAAAAAAGACGCATAAAATAATATTATTTAAAAATGTATCATTTACATACCAACAGTGAAGACCGCCTTAAAATAGGTAAATAAATAAATACATAAATAAATAAAATAAGTGACCATCATCTTTAAACAAGTCGCAGAATCTGAGAAATGCGTCAACACTGTGAAGTTTGTGTTCATTTCTAGTTGTTATGACCCTGCTGACGTCACATTTCCAGGTGGGGTTTAATACACTTTCATAAAGTTTAGATAACTTTCTTAGTAAAACAAAGTAATTTACAGGCTGATAAATAAACAAGCAAATATATTGTGGCTCTCACCTGAAGACAGCAGTTCTGTGTGTTCTCATGTTTCCCTCTGCCTCGGATTCCAGCACACCCCATCAGTATTTATAGGGGCATGTTTAAATTCAGCGCCGTTTGAGGCGGGATGCCCACGAGCGCGAATTGCGGCGCTCACAGCACCAGAACCTGGCGCTATTTCTTAGGAGACACAGTGATGAGCGCGGTAAAAGATGATAAATAGCCTATAGAGGCGTTAGGTTAGGTTAATGAACCTGATGACAAGTACTTCTAAAGTATAAACAGCGTATCAATGAATAAGTAAACGTTATTTATTTGCAGTTTAATTGAGCTAGTACATTTTGAATAATCTTATATGTAGTACATTTTTGGATAGGCCTAATTCACCCAAACATTAAAATTCTGTCATTATTTTCTCACTTTCATGTTGTGCCAAAACTTTATAAATTACTTTGTTCTAATGAACACGGAAGAAGATATTTTGATGAATGTTTGTAACCAAACTGATCATGAGCCCCATTCAGTTCCATAGTAGGCTGATACAAAATAATACTAAGTGAATGGGGCTGATGATATTTATTCAGGTTTGTAACCACATGAGAGTAAGTCAATGATGAAAGAATTATCCGTTTAATGCATTTAGTGTGTTTTAAAGCACTTGACTGTGCAGTTAGCAAATATTAACTTACAACTACTTATTGATTTTAAATAAACAATAACAAAACAGCATAAAAAAGTGCACAAATGTTTAATAATTAATTTTGTTTATTAAAAACTCTTAATGATCAAAACAAACGATTCTTCCGTCAAGTAAGCCAGTTCATTATTCTACCTTTAAGGCAGTTTATGGTCGCCAAGCAACACTGACGCATTCATACAGAACGTGCAGTTAATAGGCTTCATGCGGCGCCGCTACTGACAGGCGGATGACGTCAAAGTGCAGCGAGAGCGAGACGAAATGGCATTTCGTATGATTTCTCGAATGGTTCTCGCGGTACTTTGACGTAATCTGGGTTTCGGTTCTTGCAGCGCCGCATGAAGTCGAACAAACCTAAAGATATAAAAAGAGCCAATCAGAATATGAAGTTGGAATTATCAATGATAGTTACATATAGGGGAGGTTTTCCGAAAGGGATTAGTTTAATTAGGAAATATAACAAGTTTTAACAAACACAGGTTACTAAAACATTAGGCAACTTTTGTACATTTTAAGGGAAGAGCACTGATGTATTTTAAGATAGGCTATGTCAGTGCAAGTTGTTTTCAGTTTGGACAGCTCTCACATTTACATTAGTCTAGGACTAGTCTAATCCCTGTCCGAGAAACAGGGATTTAATAGTCAGACGATACTGTTATTATTCCTTAGGTTAAAAGTAACAAAAGTCATGTGCACCTAGCCTAGCAGATAGCAAAATACTTAAGCGCCTATGTCAACACAGGGTTATGTTGTTAACTGTTGGTAGGCAATAATGCTACATACACAGTGTTTAACAATGGTTCTCTGGACTAAGTTTCCCGAGAAACCATTTTATTCATTTACAGACAGGTCTAGGCTTGCCCTCACAGCGTAGGCAAAAACACAGTTTTAATTTCATCACGTTCTTAAATTTATTTTTTAATAAGTAACATCAGTGCAATTTAAGTAAACAATCTTTATTTCTCTTAATATGTTGCCCAAAAAAATGCTTTGTTGTAAATGTATCACACAAGAAATTGAAAGGATACATTTGTCATTTGTTGGGTTTATGACTGTAAGTTTGGTTAATTTGTATGTAGACTTTTTATTTACAGAAGTTTACCTGAACATTGAGATGACTGTCAATCTACCTGAACTCAATCTCTAATAAAGTATTACTTTATGTCTATTGTATGTGTTATTGTTGCTTAAACAATGCAACATGTCTAAAATAAAAGATCTGCAAACAAATTCATATTAATGATGCTTACCAATATAGCGTATGGCCTTTATGTTTGGGGTATCTCACCATATCACATTGGATAAAACAGAAAGTCATTACACATTGTCAAGTGATTATAGACGTAATTTTGTGCAATTGTCACACACTGGTCTTAAAATTGGAAACACCTGTTTAAGCCAATTACCAATTAGCATGTGCTGAGGCATTAAAAAGACCCTGACTGGTTTTGGGTGTGAATCCAAATTTTAGTGTGGGGCTTGAGTTGGCACAGCTAAAACAGATAACAGCACAGTGATATTTAAGGGTCAAGAGTCTGTTTATAGCTGTTGTAGTTTTATAGCACTTTTAATTTTTTTTTTATTAATTATTCTTGCCCCACTGAGTCTTTATTTCAGTGTTTGAAAATGAAAGAAGAGATTGCAGCCACTGTGTTTTTCATTGCGAGGTTGGCAAAAAAACATGGCAAACTGGATCGTGTTAGTAGGGAGAAATTTGCTGTGGAACTAACTGCAGTACTCTTTGAAAATTACAAAAGCCATTGGTACCCAGATAACCCATCCAAAGGACAAGCTTTTCGGTGAGCAGCCTTAATTTTATTTCCTGAGAAATTGTGGCCTTACTAATGTGATAAATTTTTTTTATTTATTTCAGGTGTCTAAGGATGAACAGATCTCAACCGAAGGATCTGGTTATCGAGCGTGCCTGCTCCCAGAGTGGTGTTAGTTATGATGATCTTGGCCTACCGAAGGAGATGACCATTTGGGTTGATCCTGGAGAAGTGTCATGCCGGTAAATCTGTAGCTGGGCTTTGCTTAAGCTTTAATGTAATAAACCGTTATATAGGTAGTGAGCCATTATAGTGGATGTTATGTCTACTAGTAATGCTAATTTGATTGCTTTTTTCTTTAAGATATGGTGAGAAGTCAACTCCATTTTGTGTGACCCTTTTGGAGGGTCAGAAAAGGGATGGGGAATTCTCTCGTAGGATAAATAATGCAGTGGAACGGGCTTCATCAGACTATCACTCTGGAACGTCCTCCGATGAGGAAGGAAGCAACACGAGCATGAGTAGCAGCATCAGTATCAGCACCAGCGTCAGCACCAACAGCAGCAGTCTTTCAGTTCCAGAACCCAAATGCATCCCCACCGTTTCCAACCCCAACAGTGTCTATCAGGTAAGGCCCAGAAATGGGTTCTGGCTAGGCTTTTTCTTAATATTCTGCTTTTTTAAAAACTGCACACTTATCTGCTGCTTTCAGTTCAGTGAGTTTGGAGCACCCCAACCCTCGCAAAACTGGGCGCCCTACCCTAAAAGAAAGCCTTTTGCCAATGAGGGCTACCAGCAGCATTCTTCAGGTGGTCAGTACCCACCTCATAAAAGTTTTAAGGGCTACAGGCCCTCCTATGCCTTCTCTGGTCCAAGGGTGGACAGATATCACTGGATCAGCAAGAACCGCTCTTAGACTTTTATTTTAAAACCATGTGCCGTGCAGGCATCTGTAGGTGTCATTTAATATAAATTAACTTATAAAGTAATAAATGTGATGCCATAAAGGCACTTTTAAAGGTTTGTTTTAATGATTTATTTGTGGTGTGAAAGAGACATTCTAAATAAAAGAATCGATTTTAATAAAAATTGCTTGGGGATTCTTTCAATTGGATGTGTGTTTATGCCACAAGATGGCAGCAAGTGATGGTTAATTCTTCTTCAGGCTTTTATTGCAGAGGTGTTTGTTTACAGTCTTTGACCACTTCAGTGCATGACGGAGTTGATTTCAGAATGAGAATGAGAGCCGATTGCTCTATTTGTGTTTGCTCTTGTGGGAACTTTATTAATAGTACATTATAGGCCATATGTGCTTTGTCAGGAAGTCCCATTGTGTTGATACTTTGTGCTATTTTGACCCACCAGCATGTGGGAAATCTGTGCAGATTTCATTCAATTGACTTTTTAGGCACGGACATGATTGGTTTTCTGTTTAAAAATGCACTTATCTACAACTTGTTAAGTTAAAAGTAAATGCTTATTCCTCTCTGTGAACATTATGGCCTTGCGACGCACTCGGGGTCCAAAAGGGACAAACCCTGATGTTATTAACCCAGAAAAGGTTTAAATTGATAGTGTGTTAAAAGCAACCCAACAGGTTGGACTCCCTTTTTTGACCCAATGTTGAGTTTAGGGGGCAGACTGGTCTATCGTAGAATCTGCCCACTGCTCAAAGTGACGTCGGAATGACGTCTTTTTCATAATTTTTGGATGTCCGAATCTGGTCCATAAAAGGGGTTGTTTTGTAACGGTGACGTCGTTTTTCCGACGTCTTCTGCACGTCTAAATGTTGACATCCGTAGAACCTCCGTGTAAGGAAAAGAGACATGAAAAAAGTGAAAAGACATGATTGAGTCTGCACTTCACCCATCCATATAGACTAATCTAGACTATTCGTGTATTAATCATGTTGGTACAATAATGCTGATATTTGTAAAGACATTTTTATAGGCCTAATCATGTAATAGACATCGGCCTGTCATAGACGCGGAAATGACATCCAAAAAATTACCCCTTTCAAACGTCAAATATTGCCCGTAAATATGACGTCCAAAAAATTACCCAGTTCAAACGTCAAATGTTGCCCGTAAATATGACGTCCAAATGACGTCCAAAAAAATTACCCAGTTAAAACGTCAAATGTTGCCCGTAAATATGACGTCCAAATGACGTTCAAAAAATTACCCAGTTCAAACGTTAAATGTTGCCCATAAATATGACGTCCAAATGACGTCCAAAAAAATTACCCGATTCAAACGTCAAATGTTGCCGTAAATATGACGTCCAAATGACATCCAAAAAATAACCCAGTTCAAACGTCAAATGTTGCCCGTATATATGACGTCCAAATGACGTCCAAAAAAATTACCCAGTTAAAACGTCAAATGTTGCCCGTAAATATGACGTCCAAATGAAGTCCAAAAAAATTACCCAATTCAAACGTCAAATGTTGCCCGTAAATATGACGTCCAAATGACGTCCAAAAAAATTACCCAATTCAAACGTCAAATGTTCCCTGTAAATATGACGTCCAAAAAATTACCCAGTTAAAACGTCAAATGTTGCCCGTAAATATGACGTCCAAATGACATCCAAAAAATTACCCAGTTAAAACGTCAAATGTTGCCCGTAAATATGACGTCCAAAAAATTACCCAGTTAAAATGTCAAATGTTGCCCGTAAATATGACGTCCAAATGACGTCCCAAAAATTACCCAGTTCAAACGTCAAATGTTGCCCGTAAATACGACGTCCAAAAAATTACCCAGGTCAAACGTCAAATGTTGCCCATAAATATCACGTCCAAGTAGGGTCATGGTTGGACGTCCAAATAGTGGACCAAGTTTGGATGTCGAATAGATGTCCAGAATTGGTCATGGACCGACGGACCCAACATAGACATGATCTGCACGTCTATCCGACGTCCTGTTTAGTGGGTATACTGAAACAAGTGATTAATTTAGATTTTTATTGAATAAAAGTGTATACTTGTTGACTACATTAAAATATCAGCCTCAATGTAAAAATAAAACATAATACTCTATACTTTTTTTGTAACTATAACACAAAAAAAGTAAAAAATGTGGACCATTATATATTTTTCAATAACAATACTATAATCCGTGAACCCGTTTCTCTTGCTGTAACCATTTTTTATGCAGTGATCTCATATTGAAGCATCCTAAGTCTTTACAGAGTGCAGCATTCTCATAAATACAGATATGTTTAACAGATACACAATTGTTTTACAAAGTATGTTACAAAGTAACATTTTAAAATATATAAGAAGTTAAATTATGTATAGTTGTTGTGGAATATAATTTATTTTGTAAAAGTCCTCTTAGCCAATGGGGGCAACCCCCTGGCAAGCTCCACCTACAGTATGTAGAAAAGACCTTAGTCCAATGTAATCAGGTTTAGCCCCTGATGTCAATCACAAAATAATTTCTGTAGATCATTTTATTTCAGTAATAAATATATAGAGAGCACCCTGTGAAGAACAGACATTGAGGGCCACTCTTTATGTGAGTCATATTGTGACTGCAGCTGTTACAGTAATGTAGTCGATCAGTCTTCTGCTGTGCCGTGTGGAAGGCCATAACAGTTTAGATAAACGCATCTCAGTCCTCTCAAGAGGTTATCGGTTTGATGCCTAAAATAGGTGAAGCTAAATATATATAAAAAGCACTTATAATCTTTTCCTGATTAGATGTGTGACCATGGACACAACCACGCCTTGCACTAGTTGAAATCTTTTTTTTTCCGCATGAGTGTGCATACTGTAATCTATAGCTATATTAAACAGTAATATCAAAATTATAAGTAGGCGTTTTCTTTGTATGATTGTGATCACGATTACATAATAAATCAAGGTTTTTCAGTCTCTACAACTCAGACCAGTAATTGAAGAAACGCATTCCATGTGTTTTTTCTCAGAAAGTTGCATGGCTGAGATAATGGTCTAGAAACAGGGTGGCTAATTGTTAAAAATATATTTAAATATGTTTAAAATATTTAAAAAATACACTGTAAAAAATATGTAGAAATTGCAGCTGGGTTGCCGGTAATTTACCATAGTTTTAAATGTATGTTATTTACGGGCAACATTTTGTTCAAAATTAAATGAACATTTAACATTTACAAGTCTTTGTCTTTACAGAGTAAAACTAAAAAAACAGCATCAAGCTAAACGTTCTGGGAAACAAAATCTGAAGCAAAAAACAGAAAAAGGTTGATGATGATTTCTGGTTCCCAGAATGCTTTGCATGAGGCTGTTATTGTATAGTTTTATTCTGTAAAGATAAAGACTTGTTAAAATTTAAAATTTATTTAACTTTGAACAAACTCTTGCCAGTAAATAACATTAATTTAAATCTACGGTAAATTACCGGCAACCCAGCTGCAATAACATTGTAATTTCTACAGCATTTTTTACAGTGTATATTTTTAATATGTACATTTTTTAATATTCCCATACTTCTATTTCTTATTTCAACCTTACTATTATTCTTGTAAAATATGTGTTAAATATTCTTGTGTTCTTGTAGCTCAGTGGTAGAGCATTGCATTAGCAGCACAAAGGTTGTGGGTTCAATCACAGGGAACACATATCATTATAAAATGTATACCTGGTAATGTAAAAAGTAATAAAGAATTGAATTCAAATGTTTGGTAGCATACAATCGTTGTCATAAGTTTTATTATTTTCACATTGTCACGTATGGTTTTCCTTTGAACCCACCCAGAGCAGAAACTTCATATATGCACAGTTATACTATACATTGTAGTGGTGCTGGAGCTGTTCCAAAGTCTTTGCGTGTCTTGCTTTATGGTATGCGAAAGCATTTCTCTTGGGAAAGCAGTGGAGCTGAAAGGTTTATGGGAAGAGTGGGAGGAGTTACTGTCAGTCTGCGTGTCGAGTGCACACATTTTTCCGTAAGTGTCTGCAATCGGAGGAGCATAAGAGATGAATGAATTTTTAAACATTTTTCACAATGCATTCCAAAGATTTGAGGTCTGAAGTATTCCCTTATCCAAACAAGATGCTTTTAATGCTGGAAGGAGGAGATTTGCCTTCCTCGCTCACAGGTCTTGTTTTCTCAAAAAAAAAAAAAAAAAAAAAAATTAAGATGTGGTGGGTGTTACACATTATGTTACGCAATTGGTCCCTCTGGCATTTCCGGCTCAAGTGATTACATATTTCACCTCCCATTCCTGTTACTACATACTATATCCCTAAGGATGTTTTCACAACGATACTTTCCAAATCTTTGCGGTTCCAGACAAGTGCTTTCTGCTTTAATTTTACTTTCCCGCTTGTTTTTTTTGGCACTCAACCCATCTGATTTAACAGTGTGAGTCAATTCAAAGCAACATTTTTGGTTCATTCAAAAACATCTAAATTCATTTATTGTTCAGATTGACATCACAGTTAGCTTCCAAAGATAACTTTTTACATGTTTTTTTTACATGTTTAAGTGCTATAATTGGGTCCCCAGTGCTTCTAACAACCTAAAAAAATGTGATAAAGAACAACCCAACTTAGTTTTGTTAAACCATTCTCTGTACGCATGTAAAAAATAGGTCATTGAAATTTGGCTCCCCTTGTGATGTCAGAAGGGGATAATACCGCCCCCTGCACTGTCCAACCACAGCACTGCTATTTAGTGCAGAGATCAGCTCATTAGCATTTTAAAGGACACACCCAAAAACGGCACAATTTTAACTTGTTATAATAATTGATCTATATGATATTTTGAGCTAGAGCTTCACATATGTACTCTGGGGACACCAACGATTTATTTGACATCTTAAAAAAGTCTTGTGAAATGTCGCCTTTAAAAGGTTCTTTACATAGAAGAACCATTTTGGTTCCTCAAAGAACCATTAGTTAACAGTTCTTTAAATAATCATTTCTCTATACCCTTTTGTTACCTTAAAGAACCTTTTGTGAAATAGAAAGGTTCCTCAGATGTTAAATGTGCTTTAAAGAACAATTAAAGGGCCCATTATAGTTGTGCGCAGGCCCTGCACATACGTCGAGCTAAAGACAGTCATACGCATAGCCTACAGCATAGAACTTACGCACGACTATAAATTACACTTTAGATAGAAAACTCTTTTTTTTTTCTATGGAATCGTGAAGCACCTTAAATTTTTTAACTGTTTAGGTGTGTCTTGTCCAAAAAAAGTGGAGTTTTTTTGCCAATAAAGGGTTTTGGAATGAAAGTCAGTCAGTCAAATTTGTTAAATACCAATGATATGACAATTGACATTTGAGTAAATTAGGCATTTCATTCACTGACTAATCACCTTTGACCTTGAGGCAGTGGTGGGACTCGGCAATAGGGTAGTGGTGGGCCTTGGCTATGGAGCAGTGGCAATGGTGGTCTTGGGGTGTCATTTATAAAATGTGCGTATGCCAGTTCCCACGCAAATTTTGTGATCTATAAAAAACAAACTTGACGAGAGAATGGGCTTGCAGGGTGGGATCTGAGGATGATTCATATACGCACACTTGCAGGTGATCTGTGATTTATAAAGGGAACATTACTTTGTTTAGTAAGTCTTAATATTTTTTGCTGTATGCCATTTTTAGCATTTGTGTGTACTTTAAGTAAGGATCCTACGCACAGTTTTATAAATGAGACCCCTGGACCGTGGAGTAATGGCAGGCTTAGGTGATGGAGCAAAGGTGGTCCTGGACCATAAAACAGAGGTGGTTTTCGGCCGTGAAGCAATGGCGGGCCAGAACCATGAAGCAGGGGCGGATCTTGTCTATGGAGCAATGGCGGGCCAGGACCATGAAACAGAGGTGGTCTTCAGTCGTGGAGCAATGGCGGGCCAGGACCATGAAGCAGAAGGCCTCTGCCGATGCACTCGGCCTCATCCCTTATTACCCCGCAAAAAATATTTAAGGGGGTAACGGCTAACTTGAAAACAAGTGTTGGAAGCACTGGAAACCAGAGTGGCACTGGTGGTGCTCTGAACCTGTAAACAGAGACAGAAGAGAGAGAGAGAGGCTGGCCTAGCCAGGTTAGCAAAAGGCAAGTAAATTAAGGCAGAGAATTCAGTGAGCTCAGGAATGGCCATCTTGGAACAGGCAGAGAATTCAGGGAGTTCGTGATTGGCCATCTTAGGCAGGACAGAGAGTTCAGAGTCGGCCACTTTGGACAGGGCAAAGAGTCGTGCATGGCCATTTTGGGAAGGGCAGAAAGTCTACGGAGCTTGGGAGTGACCATGTGGGCTGACCTTATAATCAGGACAAGAAGTCCAGGAGACTTAGATTCAACCAACTTGGTCGAGACAGGGAGCTAAGGGGACTCGAATTTGGACCTTTCAGCCGAAACAGGAAGTTAAAAAAACTCAGGTTCGGACCTTTCAACCCTGACAGTAAGTTCAGGAAACTCAGATTTATCCTCTGAGGGAGACAAAGAGCAAAAGACAGACCAAACACACCACAGAGCCGCAGCCATTATAGGAAGCACAGAGGATAGAGGACATAGGGACCCTGGAACTGGAGATCACCGGACTAGGAATACCAGCCGCCCACACTTACACCTTTGGGGTATACAACAGAATAGAAACAAAGCATCTAGTCATAAAGTTTACCTTCATTATAGAAGCGGCCTTCTTGTGAACTGACTCAGGTACGTTGGCTATTTTGTGAACACAAGATGGCTCAGGTGCGGCAGTCCTCTTGTGAAGTGGCTTGGGTGTGGTAGCCGTCTTGAGCACAGGTGCGGGCATGGCGACGGCTCTCTTGAAAACAAGTGCAGGTATGGCAGCGGCCATTTTAAAAACAAGTGCAGGCATAGTGGTAGCCATTAGGGTGGCCATTCGTGCCAGTTCCGCCGGACACGTCCCGAACATGTTTTCGGGTTCGTTCTCCGGAAGTCGCGTTGGTCGACCGCATACGTCATCAAGGTTTAATATTTCTGGTTTAATTTCAGAAAAGCAACCGTTACATTTCAAGGTAAGAATGAAACTACAATGATTGTATGTCTTAAAAGAAATAAATCTTAATTTTCTAATGTATTTTAACTGAAATGTGATGACGTATGCGGTCGAGCAACGCGACTTCCGGAGAACGAACCCGAAAACATGTTCAGGACGTGTCCGGCGGAACTGGCACGAATGGCCACCCTAGTAGCCATCTTGGGAACAGATACAGGCATGGCGGCGGCCATCTTGAGAACAGATACAGACATGGCAGCGGCCATTTTAAAAACAAGTGCAGGCATAGTGGTAGCCATCTTGGGAACAGATACAGGCATGGCGGCGGCCATCTTGAGAACAGATACAGACATGGCAGCGGCCATCTCGGGAACAGATATAGGCATTGCGGCGGCCATCTTGGGAACAAGTGCAGGTATGGCAGCGGCCATTTTAAAAACAAGTGCAGGCATGGTGGTAGCCATCTTGGGAACAGATACAGGCATGGCGGCACCATCTCTGGAAACAGATACAGGCATGGCGGCCGCCATCTTGGGAACAGACACAAACATGGTGGTGGCCATCTCAGACACAGAAACAGATACGGGTGTGACTTTAAAGGGACACTTCACCCATTTGCATTAAGCTTTGTATCGTTAGAACCCCAGTCATGTTTTTGAATGGCCGTGCATCATTTTCTCAGTTTCACCTGAGACGGGAGAAATACTCATTTCAGTGAGGCACTTCCTTCTTTCAATGATGTAAAAATCATAATTTTGCATCATTGAAAGAAGGAAGTCCAATATTTTTGTTGAGGGGTGAGACTACAAACACCCCTTTTCTCGGTCAAATAGGCACCACATTCGAAATGTATGTTAAATTTTGACTACAAATATGACGCACTTTCAATAAAGATTAATGTTTCTACGGGTGAAATGCTCCTTTAACTGGTTTTGGTGAAACAGGCATGACTTGAGTTGGCGATGACAAAACAGGCATGAGTGGAGCTTGCGGTGACAAAACAGGCATGACTTGAGCTTGCGGTGACAAAACAAGCATGACTTGCGCTGGTGATGACAAAACAAGCATGACTTGAGTGAGCTCTGGTGTGATAGTCGTGGTGGGGCTGTGGTGCCTCTCGTCTACAGCTCCCACAGTAAAGGGAGAGCCACTTATCAACAGAGTAAAGTCTATATACCTCTACATAGTTAGGGTGGCCATTCATGCCAGTTCCGCCGGACACGTCCCGAACATGTTTTCGGGTTCGTTCTCCAGAAGTTGCGTTGCTCGACCACATACGTCATCACATTTCAGTTAAAATACATTAGAAAATTAAGATTTATTTCTTTTAAGACATACAATCATTGTAGTTTCATTCTTACCTTGAAATGTAACGGTTGCTTTTCTGAAATGAAACCCGAAATATTAAACCTTGATGACGTATGCGGTCGACCAACGGGACTTCCGGAGAACGAACCCGAAAACATGTTTGGGACGTGTCCGGCGGAACTGGCACGAATGGCCACCTTATCCATAGTCCAGATTGAGGCATTGTGTGGCATACGATGGCTTAAGGTCTCATGAACTCCATTTCAGAACAGATCCTTGAGCACCACATCATTAAATTCCACCTGGTAGCTTAAGTCCAATAACTCCTCAACATATTCCTCAATGGAGCGGTTCAGGACATGACACATCAAGGAAATAGGGAAACTAGACACAATCAAGACAATGAACCGTCAAAATAAAAAATATGAAACGTGAAACCAGAATTTTTTAAATAAAAGATATTGACCAGACAAGTCAAAACCCTTACACATAATGAGCCTGATAAAAATGATCATTTATGACAAAACGTCAGATGCACTTAAAGGGTTTTGCATCTGAACTAATTTTTTGACATGCGTTTTTTACTGTCATAATAAAAATAGTTTTGATGTATTTTTGTTAAGATACTGCAACTTTACAGCTAACTGAATAGAAATGACATATTTACCAGTGCTATCTACAACAGTTGTAAACTACACACAAGACCAGTTCATCCGACCCACCGGTTCAATGACCAGATAGGAATGTATGACTCACTTCTCCGTTCTTCCAAAGAGATAGCAATCAATCACAATCAAGGCTTTGAACCAGTTCACAGAATGAAAATGGAAACCAGAAACTTTTGATGTTTTGCAAGAAACAAAAACGAAACCAAAAACTTTCAAAAAATATAAGTTCCGGAACAGAATTGTTTATTTAAAATAATGGTAACCGGTTAATAGCGTTACTTTTTCTCGTTCTATGACAAGATTTCTGTGCAATACTCAGTGAAGTTCACTTACGGTCGTCGTTGACTCTGAGAAATGAGAAGCTTGCCACCAGCAAGTCGCCTATTCAAGCCCAAGTCTCAAATGCTCAATCATAAGAGGTAAATATTGAAGGCTACCAAGTATCTCAAGATGTTTTTTTTAAATACTAATTAGTCACAGTTGATCCGTACAGATGCGATTCGCAGATTAATCCGTAAATTTAAATAGGGTGAAAGTTGATCATTTGCACGTGTTTCAAAAGCTTGCAAATGTTAACACTTAAGTCATTTTAAACAATTTAACCGCAAAAAGTCGCTTAAGTGAACAATTTTCTGTATGCACAGACGCACTTGCGATTGAATGTGTCCGGTCCAACTCCAATCAAACGTGATTATCCCTATGCCCTTCAAAGATCAGAACTCTTGATGTATAAACTTGAGAGAGAGTTGTGCTACTGTGTCTCATACTGTAATCCATTAAAATACATTTGGCAAATAAAGCACTGAAAAACAACGTAATTTTCACTTTATGTGGAGTGACTGCATCTTCTTCCCGAAGCGCCGTTCGGAATTCGTCCTCCGTCTCTGTGTGTGCGCATGTTTAAGTGCACTCAACAGATGTAGGCATGTCAGAATTACAGTTATGCCGCTTACATAATGTAGCCTTTTTAATGTTTGATGACAAGATAGAAACTTAAGGAAAATGATGTAGACTAATAATTTAATTTAAGTTTAATGTCCTAATGATCAGTCTACTTATTTGTATGTCCCAGAGGTGACATGGAACGTTATGTACCGGTTCTGGAACTGTACTTTTTTGTTCTAACCGGTTCAGGAAAATTAATTTTAGGGTTGAACCGAAAACCGGAAACGTTAAAATACTGTTTCTCTTTGGATCGAACCAATTGGGAACAAAAAATCTGGTTCAAGGCCCTGCTCACAATAAAACTATATTTTCTCAAATCAGTGACCACAATGGAAAAACACGATTAAAAACACATTCATTTATCCAGGTATCTTATTAATCATGTTTTTAACACATCTTGTTTTAGGTCGAACACTAAAGCCATACAATACATTTATCCTAAACCAACATAAAAAGTTGGTGCTTGGTGCTGCATGGGTTAAAGGGAAACAGTGCTCTGTAGTAATGTTATCATCTGTCGTGTGAAGCCCACCCTTAAACAGGCAGAACTGGCTGGGACGCATAGCTCATGACCGCAAAGGGTTAAGTTATAGGACGGATGGAGGTTCACAAGGGGGATGGGGTATATGGGCGCATTCCACAGCTCCATTACACGGAAATCACTCCCATGTTAAAATTCGCTTGAAACTACATGATATGACGAGCAAGCATCTAGCTTGGTTTATTAAACAGTAATGTATGTAATGTCAAATGGCTGTATGACATTTACATTGTACATGAAAGAATGTTTCATAGCAGCTTTACAAAAAACATTACAGTGTAGTAGAGTGTTTAAATAACGTATAAAAGGAAATATTATAGTATTTGTTTAAACTAAATAGTGTTTCATAAGCTTTTTAAAAACCTTTTGAACATCAAATGAAACAACATCAAGAAACAAACCTACTGTAAACACAAAGAGTAACCAATGGGCACATGTGCTATAGTGTGACGCCAACTGGCAAAGATTCCAAAAAAAAAAAAAAACTGTACCCAACCCTCCATTATTAGAAGTCTTTAAAGGAATGATGGGCTCATGTCCTTTCATCTATTGAAAGTGTTTCTAAAAGCACAATAAAAAGCATTGTTTATTGCATTTTATAGGCAATAAGAAAACAAAGTGGAAAATAAAAAACCTATTCACAAGTTCAATTCATTTTGACTCTGCTCTTTCCGGTTCTCTTCAGATGGAAAAAATAGAAGCAAATAAAGAGGAATATGAAGATGTTAAAATGCATGTACAGTTATACAGCAGATGGCTTAATCCTGTAAATGTTTTAAAATAATTGTTTTTTACATAGCATATGAGTAATGAATGCATCGCTGGACCTATAAGTGATTTTAGTTTACAGTTTAATAAATACAGTCTTTGGTATCTTATACACAGATGTAAGCAGCATATTTTTCCTACATAATCTTAAAGACACTGACATGATGTTTGGTTTAACAGACGCTATAGGGTGTTCTGTCCGACCAATGAGTAATAAATGACCTTTTACATAATAACAAACAGACATGATGTTATTAACAGAAAAACTAATGACCAAAAGGAGAGAAAAATGTTATGCTTAGATAATTATAAGCTAAACCATCTAAAGTTTCCAGCTAAACACATATATTGAACTAGGTAAAATTAAGAATAAAAAAATGGAGAAAATTTAGTTATTTTTTACTAAACACATTGCCTAGTGAGATAAAGTAGCCATGAGATGTCCTTTTTCAACTATTATTTTAAGCTTCACTTAAGGTTACTGTTTACTTAACTTATAGGCTTACTGTACATATAATGTTAAGAAATATTTTTTTTCAAAACAATATTAATCTTTATAATCTGTTGCACTTTATTTTACGGTGTCCTTGTTACAATGTAATTTTGCATTTAAGTACTGAGTAATAATGTTTTACCACATACAGTAACTACTTAATAAACACTGTAAAAAAATCCTTGTTAATTAAAGTTGCTTAAATTTAAACATTTAAGTGCAAAAATTAATTTCAATTTTGTTTTGACCAGTAAGAAGTTGGTATATTAAAATAATTTTTTTTTTAAATTACAACTTCATAATTTATAGCAAAATCTAACTAGTCAAAAAAGTTAAAATGACTTATTCATTATATATATATATATATATATATATATATATATATATATATATATATATATATATATATATATATATATATATATATATATAAGACAAAAGGGGGAAACATACGTTAACACATAGTCAAAAAAAGCCCACTACTCTTCATTCTACGGAGCCCCTAAGGGGTCATGGAGCAAAAATTAAATAAAGTTTAGTTTCACTTGCACACGTGAAACTATCGCAAGCTCACGTGAAACTATCGCGTGCAGATGTGAAACTATCGAGGTTAGCTTCACGTGTGCACGTGAACCTAACGCGTGCTTACGCAAAACTTTCACGTGCGCACGCGAAAGTTTCACGTGTGCACATAATACTAAACTTTAGAGTTTTTTTTACTCCAATGTCACATAAGGAGCTCGGTATCATTCAAGTTGTTTAAACTTAAACATTTAAGTGCAACTGTATTCTACAAATACAGTGTCAAGTTACGATTTGGTTTAGGGTTAGTTGAATAATTTAATGTTATTATTATGTAACATGTAACAAAACACTGTAAAATAAAGTGTTACCATAAAACCATTTCCCTGTGAGCCGAACGGTTGTTGGTGTTTTAAGCCCTCAACGGAGCCTTCAAGGCAGTGCTGCCTGGAAGGCACTCCCCGCCCAGAGGGTTTCAGCCAATCACAGCACTGGCGCTAGATATCGAGCCTTCCGCTAGCTTCTGGCAGTTTGAGCTCACCGTTGGTTAGGTGAGAGTAGCGCAGATATGGTAAGATAGGAATGTGACTGTATTTGAATTCAGCTCGAAATTTTTTTGAGCGTATAAGTTACTTGTTTCCGCATTTTCACATGTTAGTTACTCAATTTTTTTCCTATTTTCAAACCATTGTCGCTTGGGATTGGGGTAAGATTTGTGGTTTGGGTTAGGATGTCATTTTAAGCATCGGTTTATATGTTTATTCGTCAGATTTTTGTTTTCACTTGGGGTTAGGGTTAGAGTTGGGTTTGGGTTAGGGGCTCTAACCCTAATCCCAAGCGACAATGGTAAGAAAATAGTAAAAACAATTGAGTAACAAATACGTGAAACTGGCACGAAAAAGAAAGTCGTGCCACGGGCACGGGAAAACGGGGAAACACGTAACAAAGGCTCAAAACCTTTCGAGCTGAATTCAAATACAGTCACATTCCTATCTTACCATATCTGCACTACTCACCTGATCAACGTTGAGCTCGAACTGCCAGACACTGGCCGAAGGCTCGATATCTAGTGCCAGTGCTGTGATTGGCTGAAACGCTCGGGGGCCTTCAAGTGCCTTCCAGGCAGCGCTGCCTTGAAGGCTCCATTGAGGGCATAAAACACCAACGAGTGTTTCGAACCCTCTAGCTCAATTTCTGTGCCACTAGCCTTTATGACTCAACAATTGGGAGAAAAACACTCGTGTAATATTGCGCAAATATGGTAACTAATGTTATAAATATAAAAAACGAGGGTAACTTATTATTGCATAACTTGAACTTTTCATCGTTTTAAAGACTGTCCTCCAAAAATAACGACCTCATAGATCGTTTGTGCAAGCAGCTTATTACAACGCACAGTTACGTTGTAGGGATAGGCGCCCTCTAGCGGCTAAGCAGCTTATTACAACCTGTGGTTACATTTGAATGTTATTTGCCTAATGCGTGAGATTTGGCATTTATGGTTTTAAAGATATTTTGGAACATTTAACCCCAACCCTTAGCCTAAACCCAACCACTTCTCAACTATATAAAACACAACATAAATTGACCAATAAACAACTGTAAAAAAAATTACAAACAACTCACCTTGGAAACCTTGGAAACTGAAAACCACAAGAAGATGGTCAGATCTCATCAAACATTAACCCGAAACATAACTGCATGACACAATCGGTTACAAGAGCCAATAGTGATTTACATTTTAAGCTGCCATCATAATGCAATCGGTCACGGATTAAAAATATAAAACACTATTGGCTCTCGTATCCGATTCTGTCATGTCTGTAACAGATTCAATTTGTTTTTACTCTACTTTGTATGGAGTTATGCGGTCAACAATGCTTGACTCAGGGAAGAGGACGCCCCTGCCATGCATAGTCCCATGGGATGTTTGCTATCAACAACAAGGCAACTCCTTTGACTAATTGGGAATGGGACACTACTGACGATGCGCTCCCCCCAATTTATTTTTGTTATCAGGCTCACTGATCATGAACTCTTGGAAGTGCTTGCACAAAGGATAGTAACACTTCATCCTGTCTTCTTGGAATCTGTATGAAATAGTGTCTGCTGAGCAGATTGCAGAGCACAATGACTTTACCAGACTTAATAAGAAGACAAAATAATAAAAAACATTCCTGCCTTTATTAAAAACAGCCTGTAAGCTACCCTAAGCACCATCTATGATGCCGAAACAACTGATTTATGACTGGATTGCCCATGGAATTATAAACTAGGCATCTGTAGTTTTTTACAAGACTTTTATTATGTAAAATAAATAGTTGGTGTCCCTAGTATACGTATGTGAAGTTTTAGCTCAAAATATCATATAGATAAAATTGCCACTTTGTAGGTGTGAGCAAAAATGTGTCGTTTTTGGGTGTATCCCTTTAAATGCAAATGAGCTAATCTTGCACTAAATGGCAGTGCCGTGGTTGGATAGTGCAGATATAGGGGCGGTATTATCCCCTTCTGACATCACAAGGGGAGACAAATTTCAATTACCTATTTTTTCACATGCTTGAATGGTTTACCAAAACTAAGTTACTGGGTTGATCTTTTTCACATTATAGGTTGATAAAAGTTATAGCACTTAAACATGAAAAATGTCAGATTTTCATGATATGTCCCCATTAAAGGTGGCCATATTGTTCAATACATTGACCTAAGTACAGCCAATGTGTGGTCTATCAATCATAAAGAACTATCTTATGGAGATCTGAGTAGCTGACTCTGACCAGGAATGTTTCTGTTAAACAATATCCAGCACATTCTCCCACCACATTAAACAATGCGATAGTATATGAAATCTGTAGTTTGCTAATAGCCACAGTTTACTGAATGCCTCATTAGCATTAGCACTAGCAGGAATGTACACTTTGATTACAAACACAGCGATGACTTTTGGTAAATAAAATTGTTTGCATCTAACAACCATAAACTTTACCAGCGATGAGCATGAACTAGAGATTAGGGCAAAGTTCTTGCACCAATCAGTGTTAACGTACACACACAATTCATTCCCATGAGTCTAGACCCCCCCGGGGTATGTCTCTGTCGGCACGGAGCACTACAGTCTAATTGTATGGTGGACGGTGAAAACCTAAAGGTAGCAGTCCCTAGACTTAGGGGCGTGTATACCAAAGTGTTTAAACACATCTAAAAATGCCAGGTGGACACTGACTTGTCAGCACTTTTTCAGCTAGCTGCTTTGGTTGCTTTGATACTTCATGTCCTCTAAATGTTGGCCAGCTTATTGTCCAGGGATAATTAAACTTTGGAGGGCAGGACAAACAGGAAAACTGGCCTACTTGGGTTTTTAGTCTAGCATGGATTTCCACTCTCCTTTTGAGCTCCAGAGGTCGTGGTGCTTCATGTTCAGTGGTCTTGCCTTCGGTGGTGCCAAGTTCAGAAGACCTGGTGATATCCAATGACACTGTAGCAATGCAGTTCCTTTGAAACTGCAATTTATTAAAACTGTTACGTGTTGGGGTCCATTAAAGTCCATTAAAATGAGAAAATTCCTGGAATGTTTTCCTCAAAAAACATAATCGACTGAACAAAGAAAGACATCAACATTTTGGATGACATGGTGGTGAGTAAATTATCTGGATTTTTTTTAAAGAAAATGCACTAATCCTTTAAGATAATACTTTAGCATTTAAGGCTAAATACTTATTGACAGCCTTATGGTTCCCCAAGTGAACACTTCTTGCGGCCCATTTTTTATTAAAGATACCCATGACCTTATATCTAAGGTATTTCTTAGCTTAAGGACTTTTATGCAACAGGGCACTGATCTTCAAATGACTCTTTGTGTACAAAGTCTTTTGAAGTACTTGCCAGTCTTTGCAAAGGCACAGTAGCTGAAGCAACCTGGAAAAATGTGGTTTACGTGATATGTATGTGATATGTGTATATGTGTGTTATTGTAACCCTAGCATGTAATTTTAGAGATTTCGTTGTTCCCCCTTTGAATAGTAAGGGCTTGGTTTTGTATTACTGAAATAACAGTAGATGCCCTACAGTAGATACAGTAGAAGGCTTTGCTTTACTTTAACTTATAAAATGTAATCAGAAATGGACTAGCTCACTTAGAAAGCTATTTTTTGTAAACTTTAAAGTAACACACCACTTTTTTTTGAAAATAGCTAATTTTCCAGCTCTCCTAGAGTTAAACATTTGATTCTTACCGTTTTGGAATCCATTCAGCTGATCTCCAGGTCTGGCGCTAGCACTTTTAGCATAGCTTAGCATAATTCATTGAATCTGATTAGACCATTAGCATCGCGCTAAAAAATAACCAAAGAGTTTCAATATTTTTCCAATTTAAAACTTGACTCTTCTGTAGTTACATCGTGTACTAACACTGACGGAAAATTAAAAGTTGCGATTTTCTAGACTGACATGGTTAAGAACTATACTCTCATTCCGGTGTAATAATCAAGGAACTTTGCTGCTGTAAAATGGCAGGCGTAGTGATACGCAGTGCCCGAAAACTTTTAATTTTCTAAAATATAAAATATCCTAAAAACTAAAATATCCACTTTTTTGGACAAGGCATGCAATATCACTAAAGATGCAACCAGAAATGATGAAAGTCAGAATGTAAAAATGAAAAAAAAAAAAAACAGAACCATACATTAGGGGGCGCTGTGCATGTCATTGCAACATTCTGTATGTATTCAGGTACAAATACTCACAAGGGACCCAAATGTGATCTATGGTCATTTCGTGTGCCACTGTTAATCCAATTCATCTTCCATTAATTTAGAGGACTTTGGTGAAAAATCGCCTCATTTGTTAAATATATGTTCAAAAAAAAAATTCTTTACACTTCAGTTGCCCATTTTGGTTGTTACTTTAAAGCTGTACTTTTTCTGTATTGTTCAAAGTCTGTGTGATTGGAAAAGGCACTATATAAGTTTAAACTTTGATCATTGTTCATAAAGCTTGGTGCTGTTAAAGTGACACTCCACTTTTTTTTGAAAATGTTCTCATTTTTCAGCTCCTCTAGAGTAAAACATTAGATTTTTTTGTGGAATCCATTCAGCTGATCTCCGGGTCTGGCGGTACCACTTTTAGCATAGCTTAGCATAATCCATTGAATCTGATTAGACCATTAGCATCGCGCTAAAAAAGCAATGATATTACGCAGTGCCTGGAGATCAGCCGAATGGATTCCAAAGCAGAAGAAATCAAATGTTGAACTCTAGGGGAGCTGGAAAATGAGCATATGTTCAAAAAAAGTGAAAGTCACAATGAAACGTTCATTAATACATTAATTCAATGTAAAAACTGTAGGTCACTTTAGACCAAAACTTTTATAATGATTGTTGAAATAGTCATTCTTTTAAAATATTTTCTTGGATAATGATATTAACTATCACCTAACCAACCTTAATCATCACAGAAAGGTGCCAAACCCAGTAAACACGTAAGATCATCCGACTATCACAGTGACATCACACCATTCTCATACTGTGAGATTCTCACATTGTGTGTAATATGCAAGCTCACTGTGAATTCAAAATGTTGAGTTCATGGTTTGAGTGCACAATATTAAAATTAATAATATTTTTACACACACATCTCTTTAACAAATGAACACTTAAAGTTTGTTTATGGGACTTGCCGTTATTGTACAATTAAGAGTGCCAAACTTTACAACTTTCCCTATAGGTGGGGTAAATGAAACCAACAGAATAAAGCCCGACAAATGACATATGTATTTTTTCAGTTGCTGCCACTGGCAGGGGTGGTATGTAAGATAAAATTCAGTGCCCGGTTGCATGAAACTCCTTAAGTGAGGGTTTCCCTTATGGAATTTTACGGTAAACACGGAAGTGGAGAAGCGGTTGCTATAGTTACAAAATCTCACAGCGTAAACAAATCAACGCAATCAGCTCAACAGATGGCAGATATGTGTACAATGAAACATCGCAAATAACAGACTGTAAAGTACCGCATGTATAAAACCTCAAAGTAATTCAAACTTGAAGCACTTTAAATTGACGGACGATTAAACCGCTATTCTCCTAATAAATGCGCATCACTTTTCTCTAGGGACTATTTCGATCGTTAGAAATGCGCGTTTGTATTTCATTTTCTTAAATAACCATAAAATCAGCCAACGTGTGTGATGTTAAGGGACCTGTTATAGTCCCTTAAGTTTTTAAGGGAAAATGGGACTTATGGACTTTGTAGCAACGCATAGCAGAACTTAAGGTAATACTTTAGCATTTAAGGGTAAATACTTATTGACAGCCTTAAGGTTCACTTAAGGGTTTTTCTTGCAACCCATTTTTTATTAAGCGTACCCTTAACCTTATATTTAAGGGATTTCTTAGCTTAAGGACTTTCATGCAACCGGGCACAGGGCTTTTCAGGGTGACTATGCCTGATAGCGCCATCTGCTGTTTTGGAATGCATGGTCATTTGTAAGAAAATCGTGGTCACATCTGTATGAAAATCAAGCTGAGAGAATCTCTGCTGCAACACACAGTATTTTCTGTTTGTTTGCAAGTCAAGTTTTCCCTTTGCAAAACAGATTGAGTTTGTTGGCAACATGCTGGATTTTTTTATTCACCCCATAATTAACAGTTATCATTTTTTTCATTATCATTGTATACCTGAGGCGTCATTGTAACACTGTGTAACAACTAACCCAGCTGTGTAAAAATGTTTTCAATTCCAGCTATCGTTTACTAAGAGTTGCTGACATGTTTCAAAATGGTGTTACGTTTTAGGTAACAAGACTGTGATTAAAATAATATACGGTTAGATTTAAGTACTATTCGGACGGGACTAGTTTTACATAGGGAGGTGGGGTAAAACCATTTTTATCAGAGCTTCTCAGTGATTGTAGTCCCGTCGGAATGCTCCATGTCAGTAATTGAAGTAAATTAATTTGCGTGTTTCTTTAAATATAAAAGCGCTTAAAGAAGCATTAACTTGCGTTCTAGGCGGAAAAACAAGTAAGTGGCAAGTCAGTTCCTGAATAACATGACACAAACTTTAAAAAAGAACTGAACCATAACTTCATGTGGTTATGACACGCGCCTCTTCACTACGGCACGCCCCTTACCACTGCCACTTGTTCACACACAATGCTTTCCGTGCATGTTACGGCTGTTACTAGGTCCTCTTTCAGGTATAGCAATCCCAAAACATTTACGTCACTTTGTGTTCACACAGAAGCCTCTCTGCCAGTTTTATGGAAATTTTCTGGGACCAGAGTGCTGTGTGTAGTGAAGTGGCATAAAGCCCAAGTTGCTCATTGGTTGGTTTCGTGTAAACGTGCACGTGCCCCCTCGGTTTTTTGAGCCAAATGGATTTTGCATGCAACCTCAAAATCAAGAAGCGTCCATTAAGCTGTTACTTGTCTTTAATTATCTGTTTATTATGCAAAATATTATCAATTCTGTGCTGCATCCTTGTCACTTTTCAGAGATTTTTGCCATTTTGGTCGTGTTACATTTCTTTATCCTGGCGGCAGGTGTTGCAGACAGCGCAGTCGCAGACGTCATCAGCATCTGAGCTCGCTCACGAGCTTTGCTGTTGCTGCTGCATTTTGCTATCTGAGGAATTAAAATGTGTAAGAAACGGTCACAACATTTTCAAACCTCGGTACGGTAATGTGCAGTTCACCTCCTTGGTGTAGAAAATGTATGGTGTAAAATGTGACTGTCTCAACGTTATAATAGTAGATTTCTAGATTCATCTTCTTGGTCCAACGCCAAAGTTCACCAGAGTTCACGGGGGCGCGGAATCACACATGCTCACATACGAGGTAATATTTAATGCAAAAATCCGTTCCAATTATAATTTAATCTAAACAATTTTTTAAAAATCATTATTGAACATTAAAATCAATCACGTGGCTATAGCTTGTGTCATTCTCGTTGTTTATATACTTTTTGGATATAAAATTAGCCTAATTTTATAGGATAATTCAGTTGTTGTGCAAAATGCATTAATGACACAATTAAACAAAACATGCCATTTCAGATGTAAATATGATGCCACTATGTCATTATTCCGATTGAATAGTATTTGATATGAAAGTTAGTCAACACTTTATTTTGGAGGTTTTTGCATGAAAGCAGGGGTTTTCTGATTGTTAGTAATGTAAGTGTCATGGAAAAGACTGAAAGCGCTATAATATTTTGTTTGATGTCGGTGTATGCACAAATTTCTTTGAACTGTGCACACTGTGGCCCCTTAAAAAAATGTTCCATGACGCCCCTGACAATGCCACATGTGTGAATGGGGTTTAAGAAAAAAAGACCAAAAGCACAGATTGCTCCGCCCTGTATAAATAGGTAGTCATGTTACAATTAACCCTGCGTTAGTTTGTGCCCTGCTCACCTCTACCATATAAAATGTCAAGACATGGCATCAAGAAGGTTTGAGAAAGCTCACAAACAGACTTGAAGCATCATGGCCTAGTGAGAAACAGACTTATTTGTTATAAAGAGTCCGATTCCCACATATGGCAGGAAGTGATTAAAGTTTTCTGTGGTAAAAGATAGTTTCCTGTGTGTGTTTGTGTGGTAAAACTTGCAGTGGATGAGTAGCATGCAGACAATCACGTCTTTCACCTTTTTATTAGTCACTTTATTGAAGGTGTTTGATCGTAAAAATCGCGGGAAAAATCTGTTAATTAACAGTATTTGGCTGCAGAAACTTTAAAGAAAATATCTGTAAAATAATTGTTTTTGGACTTTATTAGAAATTAAGAAATTTTACTTTCATTTATGTTTTTTAGCTGTGTTTGAAACCGCTCCCTATCCACTACATAGTGCACTATATCGGGTGTCGGCCATTTTGTAGTGGTGTCCAAAACCAATGAACAACTTCATTCCCAACTAGGGATGGGACGGTATGAAAATTTCATATCATGATTATAGTGAACAAAGTTATCACGATTATCATGGTTTTGTTAAAATGAGATGGAAATGTTCAAAAAGAACTGATACACACACTGAAAACATTTTAAACGTTTTATTTTTGAAAATCACAATTTAAATATTTCATGTTCCTGAAATTATTTCTGTGGTAAAAAAATAAATAAATCTGTCTAATAAGTTTACTATGAATGAATACAATGCATTATCCCTTAAGTGCCTTCTTGCGCAAAAAACAATGCTGTATGTGCGCGCCTGCGTCTACGGAGCACCTAAGGAGACATGGAGAAAAATTAAATAAAGTTTAGTTTTGCGTGCGCACGTGAAATTATTGCGTTTAGTTTCGCATGCGCACATTAAACTTTTGCGGCGCGCACGCGATAGAAAAATTCTGTACATGAACGTTTCGCGTGAGCACATGAACATTTCACGCTAGCACACGAAAGCTTCACGTGAGCACATGTAACTAAACTTTCGATTTTTTACTCCAATGTCACCTTAGGGGCTCGGTATGTGTCAAACTGATTTTGGCTGGACAGGGTTTACCGCGAGTTTTCACAATCACGGTAATCAAACACGGTTGTAATAATAATTCAATTTTAAACGATAATACTAACCGTCAGGACATTTTATCGTGGTTTTTACCCACAATGCACTTTGATTTTGAGGGTAAATTCGATGTACACTCGCTCACTCATATTTCCCTTGATGCAACGGAAGACGAACGCGTAACTGGAATCAGCTGAAGGATACTGACAGTAAACACCAAAACTTTACGTTTATACACTTTTGTTAGTTCTTGTTGTCAGCTATTTTCTAATTTTTGAAAATAAACAAATAATTGTGACATCTTTTATTTAAAATCGAACAGTAAAAAAGTAAACTTTACCATTTCACACGTTCAATAAAGCCACACATGTGTAAGGGTTTATGACGAGCCTCTGTGATAGCTCTCGACACACGGTTTTTACCACAGTGTCTGAAATTGCTAACTCATTTTAATTTGCTTCTTCCCCATATACAGTAGTGGACTCAATTGTCATTCTTCATACAGGGAGTAGTGAGTGAGTGAACGAGGGAGCGGTTTTAGACACAGCCGCATTTGACTGTTTTTTTTGCGATTTTTTAAAGTGTATGTTTTAGTTTGAAATTATTTGCCTGTCCTTAAGACGTAACCAAATACTTTCGAGACAGCAGTGATATAGGATCCTTTAAAAAATCTTAAATCTTATCTGTAAAAAGTCACAAGAGGTTTCCCATAAAAATCTTTTGCTTTTTAAAGAGAGCTGCAACATACAGTTGTTTTACTGTAAACTTCACTATAAATTACTGTAAACGCTATAAATTAAACTAAAATAAACTCTAAACAGATTTTGGATTACTGCATAAAATATCTTAAAAATGAATAAAAGTAGTTTATAAAAAGAGAACTTCTTGTGTGGCCCTCCCTTTTTAATCTCTCACAATAGTATTCGTTACAAAATACTTAACTAATTTAATATTTACTCAAACTAAGAATCGGATTGATGTCACATTTGAGAAATACAAAGGATAAAATTTTACATTTTTAATGTGAAATGTAATAGGTAAAAAGTTATAAAAATATAGGCTTGTATATCAAAACTAAAATAATAGCATCAAGCAAAGCATTTTGGGAAACAAAATCTGAAAGAAAAAAAAAAGAAAAAAGTTGATGATGATTTCTTGTTCCCAGAATGCTTTGCATGAGGCTGTTATTGTACAGTTTTATTCTGTAAAGACAAAGACTTGTTAATGTATAATGTTCATTTAACTTTGAACAAAATATTGCCAGTAAATAACATACATTTAAATCTACGGTAAATTACCGGCAACCTGCTGCAATAACATTGTAATTTATACAGAATTTTTTTTTACAGATTTGTTGGTTACCAAGAGTCCGATTTCCATGAAGTGGCTGAAATTTTTCTGTGGTAAAATGAAAGTTTCCTGTGTGTTTGGTCTGTGTGTGGTTTGTGGTTAAACTGGCAGTGGATGAGTAAAATGCAGACATGTCTTTCACCTTTTTATTGGTCACTTTATTGAAGGTGTTTGATCGTAAAAATCGCGGGAAAATCCATAAATTACAGCATTTGGCTGCAGAAACTTTAAAGAAAAAAATCTGTAAAATAATTGTTTTTGGACTTTATTAGAGATTAGATTATTAGATTATTAGAAAATTTACTTTCATTTCATGTTTTTTTTAGCTGTGTTTGAAACTGCTCCCTATCCACTACATAGTGCACTATCGGGTGTCGGCCATTTTGTAGTGGTGTCCGAAACCAGTGAACAACTTCATTCCCTACTAGGGATGAGAGGGTATGAAAATTTCATGATTATAGTGACCAAAGTTATCACGATTATCAATTTTATCATGGTTTTGTTCAAATGAGATGGAAATGTTAAAAAAGAACTGAACTACACACACTGAAAACATTTTAAAAGTTTTATTTTTGAAAATCACAATTTAAATATTTCATGTCCCTGAAATATAAGTGGTAAAAAAATAAATCTGTCTAATAAGTTTACCGTGAATGAATACAATACATTATCCCTTAAATGCCTTCTTGTGCAAAAAACTATGTTGCGTGTGCGTGTCTGCGTCAATCTGATTCTGGCTGGACGGGATTTACCGCAAATTTTCAAAATGCGTGTAACGCGTAATCAGCTAAAGGATACTGATAGTACGTTTATACACTTTTGTTAGTTCTTGTTGTCAGTTATTTTCTACTTTTTGAAAATAAAAAAATAATTGTGATATCTTTTATTTAAAATCGAATACACATTTTTATTAAACTATTAATAAACAGCAATAAATAAATATGATAAGCAGTTGTTTTATTCTCTTTGTTTATCAACTAATACAGTGGTTCCCAAACTTTTTTAGCGTGTGGCCCCCCTTGTGTACGGTGCATTCCTTCTCGGCCCCCCAAAGAAAATTTGTGACAAAAAACTGTTCTAAAACTCAACATTTTAATAAAAAAACATTTAATTATAAAAAAATAGTGCTTTTGGTTAGTAACCTTATTTTTTTAGGTTTAATTACACAGAAGTCACGATAAATTAATGTATTTCATAAAACTGGGGTCCCCCTGGCACCATCTCGCGGCCCCCAGTTTGAAAACCACTGAACTAATACAATAAACATAACAAATGTGAAAAACAGTAAGAAATTAGACTTTACCATTTCAAAGTACAATCAATAAAACCACACATGTGTAAGGGTTTATGACGGCCAGTCTCATGAAATTTCGTTATATAGTCACGTACATTTTTTTATTCTTTTTTCGTGATATTATCACGAATTTCTGCATTTTTTCGTGATCGTATAATGAATTCCTGATTTCATGTGATTTCATGTTAGGACACTGACGTAAAGACCGCGTGTCGCTGCTGCTACACAGTCTCACAAGGTTTCGTGCTATAGTCACGTAATTTTTTGATTCTTTTTTCGTGATATTATCAAGAATTTCCTCACTTTTCGTGATCGTATAATGAATTTCTGTTTTGGTGTGATTATCACGTATTGGTTACTCAACTGGTTTGTCCTATTTTCAAACCATTGATGCTTCGATTTAGGGTTAGATTTGGTGCTTGCATTAGAATGTCACTTTATGTATTGGTTTATACTATTTTTTCGGATTAATTTTTTTATATGTCGCCTGGCGTTAGGGTTAGAGTTGGGTTCGGGTAGGGATATCATTTTATGTACACTGTAAAAAAATCTGTAGAAATTACAATGTTATTGCAGCTGGGTTGCCGGTAACTTTCAATATATTCAAAGATGGTACATTTCTTTCTAAGTATATATTTGTAATGTACTATTGCAAAGTTAAATACAATAAAGTATATTTATTTTTCACCAGGGCTAATCATGCTTTTGCAGCTTTCCTGATGTAGCTTTCGTTGTTGCATTTTTACTTTATACTTTTAAGTATATGTCAGTAAACAAGTAGGCCAAATATACTTAGACATTTCGGTCAGTATAGGTACAATTTAAGTATATTTCTGAGAAGTACCTAAAGTACATTTTAGAGAAGTAGATAAAAAAGTAAACTGAAAGTATACTTTCTTATTTTAAGTTTAAAAGAAGTATACTTATAGCACACATATAGGGAACAGTAAATGAGTGAACAAGGGAGCGGTTTCAGACACAGCTTTTGTTTGTCAGCCGCTGCTGCCAGTCATTTGATTGTTTTTTAGGATTTTTTTACAGTTATGTTCTAGTTTGAAATTACTTACCTTTCCCTTTAAGATGTAACCAAATACTTTCGAGACAGCAGTGATAGAGGATCCTTTAAAAAAATCTTAAATCTTATCTGTAAAAAGTCACAAGAGGTCTTTAGCTTTTTCAGTAGAACTACAACATACAGTTTTTTACTGTAAACTTCACTGTAAATTACTGTAAACGGTACAAATATCTTAAACTGCATTACTGCATAAAATATCTTAAAAATAAATAAAAGTAGTTCATGAAAAGTTTCTTGTGTGCCACTCCCTTTTAATCTCTCACAATAGTATTCATTACAAAATAATTAACTAAGTTAATATTTACTCAAACTAAGAATCGGATTGATGTCATATTTGAGAAATACCAATGACTCTTCTTCAGCAAAGGATAAAATTTGACTTTTTTAATGTGAAATGTAATCGGTAAAAAGTTATAAAAATATAGGCTTGTATATCGCAACAAAATACAGTACAAAGGTATATAATGAAGCAATCATATTGTTACACACTTGGTTCTTTTAGCATGAAGATAATTATTTAACTGTAAAAGAACAAAACATAGATGGGGCATGGAAAACTATATGATAAAAAAAACTACATTTTTACAAACTTTCCTCCAACACATAAACGTGGTGGTAATATGATTAGTATTTTGCATTCATTGTACTTCATCATACATGTTTATCTTAAAACAAGCAAATTCGAATTTCATTACAATATTTCGGCATTAACAAAAAGAAATTTAGAAATAGGAACAATGCACTTACTTTAGTTAAAAAGTTAAAAAGAATGAACCAAGGCTATAAGAAACAATACAAGTTGTTTGTGTTTATACAAATGTATCAAAAACGTTGAATTTCTTTAAAAATACTTCATGGTACATTTGTTCCCTCCCCCCACTTTAAACATCCCAAATCTAAACAACATGGTGTGGCTTGATTGCGTGCTTGGTCTTGCAGCACAGCTGGTTTTCATTAACCTCGAGTTCAGCAACAGATGTTCAAAGCTGAATAACAACGTCGAATCATTTTTTTCATTGCAATCACATGGTAACGTTGCCTCTGCCTCTATTGTGACTTTTTAACCATGGAATACACGATCATAATAATGATAAAAACTATCCCGATCACCACTGCAGCAATATTCAGGTTCTTGGCTGTCCTGGAAGACTCCCGAGCTTTTGCACCATCTCCAAGTGAATTAGCAGTGTCTGTCTACAATAGCAATAATATAAATTAAAGATTTTTTTTTTACTTTTAAGTGTATTATTAATGTATATTACATAAGAGATTCAGTGGAGTAGGTGACTTACCCTGCACGAATATACAATTGCAGCAATTCCAAGTGGAAGACAGCAGCATAATGTGTTGAAGATGGACCAGGCGAGAAAAGTGCGTTCTTGAGAGCGGGACCCATCCATTTTTTCAAGTTCCAGATATGTCTTCCAAGCTCTCAAAGTTTGAATTCAGCTTTTAGTGTGGGCTGGGTAGAGGCACAGCTTTAAATAGAGGGGCGGGATAGTCTACAGACAAAAAAAACCACACACACAAGAGAAAGGAGGGGTGCAATAGTACAGTTGTGTAAAATAATGTAAAGAAAAATATGCAAAGTGTCCCAAGAACTATGGTACCTAGTAAGCCACCTATTATTTGATAAAAAAATAAGATTTAGAGTACTTACTAACCAATGAATGGTTGGTTAGGAGACACAGGAAAACAGGACTCCCCCGTAGCTCCAGCGGTACCGGGGGGCCCCATCTAATTTTGCAGGGGGCTGTTGGATGGGGGTGGAATGATGGCTTGGTTGTGAAATTTGAAGCTTTGTGCACCATTTACTGTATATTATGATTGTATTTGCTTCACACACTACACTTGCCAGGATTAGGTTTAGTTTATAGTACGTTTACACAACATAAACACATTTTTTAAAAGTTTGTGTACTGACAACAAAGTTGTCAAACCAATACACAATCAAATGACTAAAATGCTGTTTTATGCATGCCATGCCAGTAGCTGCGATGTCACATTACATCTGAACACATAGTGGACAACGTTTTCACAAAATTGCATTTTTGGTGTTTATGCAGAGACGAGAGCTGTATCATTTACAAAAACGTGCATTTTCAGTAACCGAATGTCCAAGACGTTTCCGTTTTTATTTGATAACGGTGCATCGGCCCATAGTTGGTATTATTGTTCTTTGTGTTCCATGTTAATTTAATTATTTTGTTATTAAGACCTTGTCTGTTTCCTTAGTTACTGATAGCCCCACCTGTTTTTAGATATAGTTTTCTCAGTGTCTCTTGTGTGTATTTATACCACAGTTTCTTTCCAGCTCTCCGTCGGTTGTTGTAAATAATCTGATGAATGTTTCCTGGTTGCTTTCCTGCAATTTCCTGTATTCAGAAGTGCATTGTTGAATACTAGTTGTGTTCGTGCTTGTGGTTATAGAGATATATTAATGCACTTTCAGATGAATTAATAGGTTTCAAACCTATCTACACAAAACTCACAAAAAGCAGAATTGCACATGCACACCTCGAATTTCACAAGTAGCCGATTGCATCGAAAAGACTTCTCACGAAAGCGAGAGGGGTGTGAAAACCAATGCCCTGACATGTTTGAAGCTTGCTCGGTCGGAGTAAGGGGCAAGCTTATTGTTAAACACTCAGATACTTTTCGTGCCACGTTCCTCCATTAATCATTAATTCACCTTGACAGAAATTCTGTTTGCATTTTTATACAATAAGAGACATATATGCACATATGTATGTTGTTTCCAATAAACTGCATTTAATATTAATGCCATTAATATGCTCGACAGTGACCCATTCATTATTTTGGTAAATGGTCTCACTGTCTTCAGTAAGTCAATTGAATTTGGATTCATAGTCACAGCAGCCCTCTTTATGATCTTTGCCTTACAACTCCATCAACATCTAACATCATGTGAAAGAGAGCATTTGTTGAAAAAAGGATTTATGGAAAAGAGAGAGTGGGGGAGATGAACACTTTTCCATTGGGCGGGAGTTGTAGCGGGAAGAGACCATTCCTTCCTTTCCTTTAAAACAAATCTGTTTAAATGCTACAGGAAAAACATGTTAAAACAGGTCTGTATCAGGATGTGACTGATTAAAAACACTGAAAGAAAACATGCAGGAATGCTCCCACAGCATTGCAAAAAAAGAATTATCTTACGTTAAGTAGAATAAATACTGTGATTTTTATCACAAATATCGAACCTTTCACAGGTTTTAAAATGTAACACAAGCAGAAACCATTTTGGATGTAGCCAGGAGAATAACCCGCCCCTCCTCATGTCAGCAGTGCCCCGTCTCTTCGAAATTCGACCTCTCCCTTGCAGCCCTCCTTTAGAGAAAAACCCCAAGGTTAGAAAAACAAACCTTAAACCAACAGTATGCTGGCAAGGAGACAAAAAAACTAAAAAAACAAATGAATTTCAATAGAGATGCTTTGAATCAGCTACTTATCAGTACATGTCCACTTTTTTGAATACGTTTTTTTTTTTTTTTTTGAGGAAGAAAAAGTTATTGAAAAAGGTTTACTGCTCATGTGAATCGTTCATGCTGATACCAGGCCATCATGCGAATTATCAAGCCCTGGGGTTACAAGGACAACACAACTTCACTTCTAGGATTTCATGACATAATAATTTAAAACAAGAATGTAATAAAAAGTTTATATATGAAGAGACACAAGGGGCCCTATTTTAACGATCTGAAACGCAAGTGCGAAGTGCAAAGCGCAAGTGACTTTGTGGGCGGATCTTGGGCGCTGTTGCTATTTTCCCGGCGGGAGAAATAAGTCTTGCGCCAGGCGCAAATCAATAAGGGGTTGGTCTGAAGTAGGTTCATTATTCATAGGTGTGGTTTGGGCGTAACGTCAAATAAACCAATCAGAACGCTATCCAACATTCCCTTTAAACGCAAGGGCGCAAGTTCCATGGCGGGTTGCTATTATAATGACGGATTTACCAGGCGCACGCCAGGAGCGGTTCACAGCCTAGGAGACCCACGTTCTTGTAAGAACAGTGAAAGACAGAGAAGTTGTTTTGTATGGGGATAGGAGAAACCCGCCCGAATCAGCGTCGGTTAAACAGGAGTGAGAGGAAATAACCACAATTGTCTCATTAGCTGGCATTGCCATCGTTGCCCCAAGCGCTACAGGAGACGGGGGAATCCCAAGCTTGCCAGCATAAATCGGGCACGCCGTGTAACGGGAGGTGAATCTGCCTCTATACATGACCTGACTCCAGCAGAGGACATCGCTGCGTCCACCCTCACCGCTGAAAGGGTTTGGGGGCTTTGAAATCAGAAACGCAAGCAAAGTCCAACCCCAAAGTACACTTACAAATCAAGTTCATATACATTAAGGTTTCTTATGAAAACATTTTAATTATTATTTACATAAAATAAACGTAATACAGCCACACAACAAACTTATGAAAATATTTTAATAGTTATTTGCATGAGAATTTTTTAACGCAGCCACACAATACACAACAACTATCACCACAATGCTCCCCACAATGGTTTCCCTTATCTCATGTGTTAATATTTTTTATAGTAACAATTTATGATTTGCAAAATTAACTGTTGCATCTGTGTAGATTAGATAAGCAATATTGTGCACGCTATAGATTATGGTCAAGCATGCGCCCTTAAAATAGCATAGGCATAATGAACTACACGCAATGCGCCACTGACTTTAGACTAGTTTTTTTTTGGTTAGTGGCGCAATTGTTTTTTCAAAACTGCAAAATAGCATCAGGGATGGTTTGCGCCGGAACACGCCTCCTTTTTTGCACTGAACCGCCCAGGGAGCGCAAGTTCATTCCCTAGTTTGCCTACGTGCGTCTGTGGAGGGAAAAACCCGCTGTGCGCCGGTTCAAAATACGAAATGATACATGCGTCACTGACAAAGTCAATTGCGCTGGGTGCAAGATACAGTAGGGCCCTATAAAACAATTAAACCTCAGGTGGTGTTGCTAACCCAAATTTGACTCTTAGGTGAAACTGTTTACAGATATGCAACTCTCTGTTCTCCTAATCTCTTCATCACAAAGGCTTTGGCACTGTTAACCTTTAGGCTCATATCACTGAGTATCTGCTGAAATATATGATGTAATGTATACATATTATGAGGTTCTAAGATTGTAATTTTATATTAATGTTTAGTATTATTTTAAAGGTCATGGTGCGATGAGTAAAAAGGTCTCATTTCTATAAGTCTAAGATCAGATGGATTAAGGTTTTAGAACTTTGGATAGAAGATGCATTTCTTGTAGAGGTGAAGTTTTGCCTTGATATTTCTGGCTAGTTTGACCAGTTGCCAAGATACTCCTGGCTAGTTTGACCAGGTGCTCTTTAGTATCACTTGGCACAGGTCAAACTGGATTTTGACCAGGTGTTCTTTAGTATCACTTGGTACAGGTCAAAGAAATGCGAAGAAATGCACCGTACACAAGGGGGGGCCACACGCGGAAAAAGTTTGAGAACCACTGAATTATAGGATTTACTGAGGCATTTATAAAACCAGAAGTTGTAAACATTATGCACAATGAACTATCATGAACAATTGTATTGACATTAACTTACATTAGCAAAGATTGAACTTGGTCATGGGCCGTAACTATTAAATTGATTATAGCCTATTCCAAACCTTAAATAGCTATATACTGTTGGAAAGCACTACGAGTGAAGTTTTCTGAGAGTAAATCTGTAAAATGTCACGAGGGCACAGGTGGGGCCAAGTTATTACATATTTATAACACTTATATCCTATTCTAAACTTAAAGCTCACATAACACGTGCTGTTTCTGCATTTCTGATGTTAATCTGGAGTACCTATAGAGTAGTATTACATCCTTTATATCTCCGAAGAGTCTTTAGTTTAATCAGATTTATAAAAGAAAGATTAGCTTTAGAAACTTGTACGAACCCTGGCGAAGTGCATTCAGCACAAAAATACTCTGTAACTTGCCCAACTGCTTTTTTGACACTTTGCCTACATTTAGCACAACGAAACAACTCTTAAAGGGGCAATAAGTAGGATTTACCCCCATCTAGTGGTAAAATTGTATTTTGCATTCAAACGAATGCATAGTGCCTTGCGTTTCCAAATGCGTGTTGCAACTACGGTAGGCGTTATGTAATCACTGATCTTCTTGTCCGTTTCAGCTGGTAACGTGTTCTGAATAAAAAATGCGTTGTGGAAACGCGTTGGTAGGCTAGTGCTTTTTGTCCCTCTCTGCTATTGTAGTTTATTGGTATGGCGGAACGACATGGAAGCCTCCTTGGACTTACAGTTCAATAAAAAGAAGAAATTCTAAGCTTACAAAGAAAAGTCAGATCACTGGCAGAGGTCATTTGACACCAACGAGGACATATTTATGAATAAAGACATTGAATTTGATTAATAAAACACACTTACTGTCCCTTTAAACTGTGTTAATAAGTCAGAATGCATGAAATACCATTGAACCACCCCTTTAAAATAATCTTGACTAACTATATATAGTTGGAAAGCTTTAAGAATGTAGTTTTTATATTTATTGTTATTAGATATATTTACATATTTATATAAATATGTAACAACTTTGTATAGCATTGATATCCTATTCTAAACCTAAAAAATATTGACAATCTATAAATCAATATATATATAAAACCTTTTAGCAATAATATTAATGAAGTGACAGTCATTTATTAATTTGTGACAAAAGCAGACTGATGACACCTAGTGGCCACGTTTGGTAAAACCCCTAAAACCAAATTTTTGGTGATTTTAACTTGAATTTTGGATTAAAACTAGTTGAGACTTTAGATTTTGAGATTTTTTGCATTTTGGGTGTTAAATATTTTTATATATATTTTATTGCAATATTTTATTTATTAAAATAAACTGCTAGACTCTATTTTAATATTAACAACTCAAGACATTTCAACAAAAAACTTTAAAGTTTCTACTTTATGAAAAGACCAAGATTAGGCTTCAAGACCAAAGAGTGCCTTAAAATGACCATTTTAAAGGTGCAGTGTGTAATTTTTAGAAGGCTCTCTTGACAGAAATGCAAAATAATATACAAAACATATTATCAGGGGTGTATAAAGACCTTTCATAACCATTATGTTTTTATTACCTTAGAATCAGACGTTTTTATCTACATACACCGAGGGTCCCCTTATGTGGTAGTCGCCATTTTGTGCCGCCATGTTTGTACAGAAGCCCTTAATGGACAAACTTTTTTACTAAGTTGTCTCCGACAATTACATATTTTTCCGGTGGCGTCTACCGTAGCTTTTCTATGCGCTTCAAAAACGAGGGGTGAGCAGTGGACTGAGCCGTTGGTTGCAATTCGCAACCTCACCACTAGATGCCGCTAAAAATTACACACTGCACCTTTAAAGGGCACATCACCTTTCCACCCCCCTCCACTCAAAAAGGGGAGTGACAGTTAATTGAAAAATGCATTGCTCATTGTAAGTTCATGTTAGCTAATACATTTACTAATGTTAACAGATACAACCTTATTGTAAAGTGTCCCAGTTAGCCACAATATGCAAGATTTTTGTAATAAAATAAAAACTACTTGCACAGTGTAATATATTGCATGCAGCTGTATACCCATGGTGCATTCCAGGCATGTTTGTGAGACCATAAAAAAGTAAATAGATAACATGTGAACATGCTCATTCCATACGTCTTTGGTTAAAACAACATTTTCCATCGTTCAGGGGCGTAGCAAGCTTTTCAAAAGTGTGGGGGATTAATGAAATTTAGAATTTTTAATATAAACACACCAGACACACGCATGCACCTGGGATGGAAATAAGCACCACCCATGACACAAACACACACACACATATTGTACACACATGGCCTCTATTTCTTTATAGACCTCTTTCCCAAACTGTAACATTCATTTCATTGCTCACATGTGAACATTCATGTGCTTTCTCTGAAACTGATGCCTCCAGCGACTTCCTCTCCTAAACAAGGGTGCATTAGTAAAGGGATAGTGTCAAACAGTTACAGCTGTAGCACTAGCAAACCTCAGTGAATATTGAAAAGTAATATCATGAAATAAATGCAAACAATATCTAATGGTAATAGCCTATTGTTGTTTAATGTCAACATTTTTCAACTTTCAACTTCACTTGTGTGAATATTCTTTTCTGCACCTTAATGATACTGCGTAACAAAAAGATAGTGTTGAGCTGATAGTGCCATGGGTCTGACAGAACTGTGTGTCATGATCCTGGCAGTCCGTCAAAGTAATTCATAGTTCATGTGGCAGGATCGTGGTGGTACCCATATTCTGTGTGGTAGCACATGGCTTTTTGTTTGGATAGTGTGTCCTTGTTTCCTCATTAATTAATTATTATTGGTTAACTCCCGTCACCTTCCCTTCCCTCGTTATCTTGTTTAGTTTTCCTTATGCACAGGCCCCAGTGTGTTCTGTCCTGTGCTGAATCATTTTGGCTTGTTTGCTATGTTTGAGTGTATTGATAGTAGTCAATAGCCTCTTTCACACAGTAATTCTGGTAAATTACCATGAATTTACCAGAATGAATTTACCAGTAAATACAAAAATGTGCTGTTCACACACGCAGTGGCGTTCCGTTATTTTACCAGTAAGACATCATTCACACATCAGTATCAAAATACCGGTAAATTCGTTGAGAAAGCGGAAGTACCTGTAGCACGCGGCAAGCTCAGTGTTGTATTTGTAAACAATCCACGTCGTTCATAACCACGGTCTGTATTTTGTTGTTTTCACGTCTGTGGTAAACAGTCGCGAAGTTGCTCATGACCAAACAACATTGAATGAGACGACGTCAAACCGAAAATGCGTTTTTAACAACAGTTTGCACTTTAGGCTTCACAGAGGGCGTGCTAAGAACATCGGCAATTCGGCGGTAAGCTGTTTTAAACAACTTTGGTGAAGAAATGTGGACGTAAACTTCAGGTGTGCTCAACTTTCAAGCAGCATGTGTGTGTGGAAACGTCAGTAAACACTGCAGGAAAATCTGTATTAAAACGCTATGATTGGCCCGAAGCTGTCAGCACGGCCTGACGTCGTCCGTTCTAAATGCCGGTAATCCTATAATTTTTGTTCACACACAGCGCTTACCGGTAAATTACTGGTAATCTTACAACCTGTCTTACTGGTAAATTGGGAGCACTCATTTACCGGAAAGGTTCTGTTCACACATGATCTGTTAACTGCAATTTACCAGTAAATTACCAGTAAAGACTGTATGTGTGAAAGGGACTAATGAGTCTGTTTACATGCACAGAATAAGCGGATTACTATAAAAAAATCTGCTTATTATAAAAAACAGTTTTCATGCGTTTACATGCATATCAATAAACCGGCTATGCAGACAATTGGGTTTACGTGGGACTTGGAGATTTGTCAGGTTTCTCGCAGGTAGTGACGTCATCGCCTATAGTACATAATAGTCGATAAAAAAGCCGACAGCATATCTGTCTTAAAGATATAGCGGATGATTTTCTCGAATTTTAGAAAAGAACCGCCTTCTCCACTTTTTTAAAAAATGCAATTGCACAACACTCTTGATTGACAACTAGGAGGACCAATAGTCTTGATGATCCACCTGGAAATAGAAAATCCTCCACAATACCTTTAAGCTATATTGCTTTATCTCTTTTCGTGTCTACAGAACCTGTAAATATAACATCAGTTTTTATTTTCGCAGTTTCTCTGCCAACTGCTTTAGTCCAGCGAAGACTTTTATGCGTTACTTTGTGCTTATTTCCAAGTCTGATATTTATCTTTCACATGCGGAGACATGCACACATGGACAAAATCATGAGAAAGCTGAAAACTACTTGTGCTGATCGGTTTTTGCTTACGCTGTTTATGGGCTTTCCCCGAATAAAGAAAACCGCTTTATACGTTTACATGACCCCACGTGTTATCAGTTTATTAAGCATAATCGGTGTAAGACTGTGCATGTAAACGCACTCATAGTCAAGTCAAGTTAGGCTAGTTCTGTATAGTTTTGTGATAGTTTGTGCCCATCAGTTTATGTTATTTTCCCTACACATTGTTTTCAATAAACCTCGTCTGAGTTCAACATTACCTGCACTTGGGTCCCGTTCCTACTGTGAATTATGAAAGAACTAGTCATGCACCGATGTATCGGCCGCCGATATTTATCGGCCAATTTTTGATGAATTTGAAACCATCAGCATATCGGGAATAGCACGAGAAAGGCCGATACCGATTGTTTATTAATTAACTGCATAAAGAAATCCATTATATGTAAAAAATGATTTAATGTTGTTAATAAAATAAATGCTGAATAGCAAAAACCACCTTTGAAGGTTGTCATGCTGTCTTATTATATTTGTTTTAGCTTAATTTGTGCCTCTCTTATTATGTTGGTCAGTTGAATGTTAATTAGATCCAATCCATGTTTAGTAAAAATAATTTGATGCAGAAATAAACTAGCTAATAGACCAACTGTATAGTATTATATACACAAGTGTTTAATATCGGTATCAGCATCGGTATCGGCCAGAAGTTGTCTTTTTAAATCGGTATCGGCCCAAAAAAATCCTATCGGTGCATCCCTAGAAAGAACGATTCAGCCAATCAGGGACCTAACAGGTTTCAGCCACAGCTCAATCCATGCGAATTCAAAATATGTGTCATGTATGTTGCTCATCATTCCAAAATATGTGTTTGTTGCGTCATGTGAACCATGTGCATTATGTGTAATGGCGCCGCTAGCAATTTTGTTGTCGTCAACGATGACGATAACGAAATGATTTTGTTGACGCACCTTTTTTACCGGTGTATCATTCCTTCATTCGTTTTTTCAAATTAAAAGCAAAAATAAAATAAAGAAAAGTGACTTGTTTTTCTATTTTTTTATTTCCTGAACTAAAATGAAAAAACAAATAGGCCTAACAACTCGTTTTCTGATTTTCCGATTGTGTGCACGGATTAAAAATAGAAAAAATTAATGAAACGGGTTTAGACAAATTTTTATTTAAAACTATAATTGTTATAGGCTACTTAATCTCTCTCTTCCCGTTAGAGACATTAAATGTGAGATTCTGGAAACAAGATTTAAGTTTTGTGGACCCGTCAGGTCGGGAAATAAAGCGGGTGAACACAGAGTGTATTTAAAGCGTTTGCTGAATAGAACCTTGTGGGAGCTGGACAAAAAAAACTACCTACTTAAACCTTAAAGGTCACGTTCTTCCTGATACCATTTTTAAACCCTAGTTAGTGTGTAATGTTGCTATAATAGCATAAATAATACCTGAAAAATGATAAAGCTCAATATATATTTTCTTCAATAGAATTCCTCTTTAAAAGCCTACAACGAACAGCCGGTTTGGACTACAGCCCTCTATTTCCTGCTTTAATGACGTCAGTAAAACAGTTTGTTGACTAAACTCCGCCCATAGGAATACGTCAGTCACCAGCTTTGGCTCAAACGGCTCTGCTAAGCTAAGCTGCTATCGAATCACAGCACACTAAACAAACTACCCAATCAGAACTCGATACGTATTTCTGAAGGAGGGACTTCACATAACAAGGAAGACATCAGCCTGTTTTGAGGACAGTGAAAACAGCGCTATACAGATAAGTAAATTGTGTGAAAAATACCGCGTTTTTTTACACGTGAAACATGAACACATGTTATATTGCCCACTATAAACACAATCAAAGCTTCAAAATCACAGACAGAATGGGAGCTTTAAGTGTGTGTGTATCCTGAATAAATAATAATAAAAAAATGGAATAAAGTTCAAAAGCGGACTGTAAGAGACTTTCATGAGAGCATAAATGTCTGTAATATGTTACCACTATAGACTGTTTCATCGGGCGCACGTGCAGTGACGCGATAAACGTCTGGTCCGAACTATACTTCCGGTTTCTGTTTGTTTACTAGTTTCTGAAACTCTTAAACAAATACAACGTCGAAAATATCAAATGTTTTGGTTTCCTATGTAATCTACGTGTTGTTTATTTTGCTTGTTATATAAATAAACTACTTTAAAAGGACTTTGATGTTATTTGTTCTTTGCAGAGTTTACCGGAAGTTACGTGATGACCACGAAAGCCGCGTGTTTATGTTGTTACTGCTGAAACCGTCTATAGTACTTGATCTGTTTAAAATGATTTCATTGATATATGCCTAGAAAGGTGTTAAATTAAACATTTAAATTTGTCTAATCCAGTAATTATTCTTTTTTTTTAATCTGCACACACAATCAGAAAATCAGAATGTCGTTATTCTTTTTTATTTTAGTTCAGGAAATAATTAAAAACAGGTCATTTTTGCATTTTTCATTTTTGTTTTTAATTAAAAAAAACACGATTGAACAAATGATACAGACCCATCATATTCCACGATTATAGACCTATATTTCGGGCGCAAACAGACAAAGAAACACCAGAACAACCATGTTTTTAAAAATTATTTATTTATTTTAAATCTCCTTTTAATCTCTGATAATGATAGCCCTGCTGTGTTAGTGCTTTTAGATCTGACTGCTGCGTTCGATACGGTCGACCATAAGATCTTACTGTCAAGACTCGAGTGCTGTGCCGGAATTAAAGGCTCAGCTCTGGAGTGGTTTCGTTCATATCTGACAGATAGATCCTTTTCTGTAAATATTGGGCCTTTTCACTCTCGCAAAGCACCGATTAACGGCGGGGTGCCCCAAGGCTCAATCCTGGGCCCAGTCCTGTTTTCACTTTATATGTTACCCTTGGGATCGATTTTCAAAAAATATAATATTTAATTTCACTGTTTTGCGGATGACGTCCAGATCTATTTACCTTTAAATACCAAATTTAATTCTAGTGAAGTATTGAGTAAATGTCTACGTGAAATAAAAGATTGGATGTCACTAAATTTCTTACACTTAAATGACAAAAAAAACTGAAATTATAACTTTTGGAGAACCCGACATTTCAGTTTTAAATAGTGTGCTTGGCCCATTATTCAACAACTATAGCTCGTATGTAAAAAGTCTTGGAGTCATTATTGACAGTTCATTTAAACTGGACAAATAAATTAGCTCAGTAGTAAAAACAAGCTTCTTTCAGCTTAGACTTCTTGGGAAGGTGAAATTATACCTACCCCAAGGTCAACTAGAAAAAGTTGTACATGCCCTGATCACCAATCGCCTGGACTACTGCAACTCTTTATACTATGGCCTCGACCAGTCTTCTATTCGCCGATTGCAATTAGTTCAAAATGCGGCTGCACGTCTGTTGACATGGAAAAAGCGCTTTGACCACATTACCCCAGTACTGTCATCTCTCCACTGGTTACCTGTCGCTCTTAGAATCCATTTTAAGATTTTATTATTTGTTTTTAAATCTTTAAAGCGACTGGCACCTTCTTATTTATCTGATATGTTGATTTTATATACCCCAGTCAGAGCACTTAGGTCAAATGATCAGCAGTGACATTGTTGTAATCATGTTTTAAATTTGTTATATTTTTTATCTTGTCTTTGGGAAACTATGTTTTTATTGGGTTGTACCCTTTTCTTTTGGCTACTTATTTTGCTTTTAAGTGTTTATTATTATCTAATGTCTGTACAGCACTTTGGGGCAGGATAATGACTGCTTGAAAATGTGCTCTATAAATAAACTTGACCTTGACCTTAAAGGGATAGTTCGGCCAAAAACGATATTAAACCCATGATTTACTCACCCCCAAGCTGTCCAAGTTGCATATGTCCATCGTTTTTCAGACAAACACATTTTCGGATATTTTAGAAAATATTTTAGATCTTTCTGTTGATTAAATGTAATGTTACGGGGTCCAGCAATAGTCCACGACCTTCAAGTCCAAAAAAAGTGCGTCCATCCTTCACAAATTAAATCCAAACGGCTCCATGATGATAAACAAAGGTCTTCTGTGGGTAATCCCTGCGGTGTTGTTGTAGAAATATCCATATTTAAAATTTTATTAACGTAATAACTACCTTCCGGTAGCGCCGCCATCTTAGACTCAGGATAGAGTATTAGCGTAGTGTACGCACTTTAGTGACGTATGACAAATTTGGAGGGCGGGGGGACAGAGCAGCAGCAGAGAAACCTCTGTACGGTGCGTAAGCGCTCATCCTGAATGCGGATGAGACTAAGATGGCGGCGCTACCGGAAGGTAGTTAATTACGTTAATAAAATGTTTAAATATGGATATTTCTACAACAACAACACAGTGCGGATTGCCCTCGGAAGACCTTTGTTTATCATCCTGGAGCCGTTTGGATTTAATTTGTGAAGGATGGACGCACTTTTTTTGGACTTGAAGGTCGTGGACTATGGCTGGACCCCGTAATATTACATTTAATCAACTGAAAGATGTAAAATATTTTCTAAAATATCCGAAAATGTGTGGACATATGCAACTCGGACAGCTTGGGGGTGAGTAAATCATGGGTTTAATATCGTTTTTGGCCGAACTATCCCTTTAAATAGGAAATAAAGACAATGTTGCTTGACAAAAGATCAGATAGCCTATACTAGGCTGATTCAAAAAAGACACATAAGTGTGGCAACAGCAGCTGGCCCGCCATCTACTGGCTAAAAAAAGTTACTTGCGGACCCCTGCTGTAAATTGTAGTTATTTTTCTTGGCTTTGTTCTGGAAGCCATGTTAACCTTGGCATGAAACGGCCACGGTAGGAGTTAAAACGTGCTCCAAATGTGTGTGTGTATTTAATTAATATTTAGTTGGTTGTCATATAGAATTTCACCGCAAGATGGGAGTAGATCCTACACAGTGTAGCTTTAAAATACAGACCTATTACTTTTTCTATTGTTTTGATCGCTATTATCAGTATTTAGTCAGAGACCTACAATGTCTGCAGCTATATAAGATGATTTATTGTGCAAATGTAAAAGTCAGATTTTCATGATATGTCCCCTTTAAGTGCAACAAGGGATTTTTACAGTGTAGGTTCCAGAAACAAACTAGTTGTGTAAAATATGATCAATCTATGAGCATTTTTTGAATGATTGAGCTGAAACCAAAATGTGTTAGCTTGTGCCTTGCACTCCTCTACACAAAGAAAAATGCAACACAGAGAAATCTGTTTCCAATCCAAGTGTTTTGTAATTACTGGTCTTTAGATCAACCCCAGATTTTCCATTTCCCCCTCCTTGTTCCGGGTAGGGAAACCCCTCTCCAAATGTTACTGGAAAATTACAAAGATCTAATATAAGTGCCATATCAAACTTTTCATGCATATTGAACATATTTTTCTTATCATTAACAAAATAAAATAATGCAAATAAATTGCTTTGAGAAAATGTATCAAATATAACTGGTTATTGTGCATATGCAAAAATATACAAGCATTAATGGTTAAGAATAATCAGTACCAGTAGAGGGCACTGCAGCCCTTTAAATACATTTTCACCCTTAAACAAGAATAAGTGATTCACATTAAATTTCTAGTGGAAACATTCATCATCCCATTTCTTCCAGAGTAAGTCTTTGCAGTGGATTAAACAGTATGTCTTGTAAATGTTGATATGTTTGCCATGATGATTTCCTGATACTCTGATATATCAGTAACATTTGAAGAAAGTGACAGTAAAGTCCAAAGGATAAGCAAAGGAATTTGTATTGCAGCTTGTAACAGAAATACCAGAAACTCATTATTTTTCTTCTGCTTTTAAAAGATCACATAATTATTAATGCAATTACATAATTATCTCCTTGGGTTTTATAACAGCAATAGTTTCACCCAAAGTTTATTCGGCTCAATATTCCTGACACTTAAAATTCTGCAGATTCTCCTTTTGTTCAATCATTAAAACATCTAATAAATGCTCTGCTACAGATGAATGAACTTGCATACATTAAAATGCAACGATTGATTGAAAGAGAGAGTCAGTTTGACATTGAATGTAATGTTGCTGTGGCAAACTGAAAAGAAAAAGTCTTTGTTATAAAGGCATCCTGGTCTTTAAATCACTAACATTTAAATCACCGGGTTCTTTAAGGTGAAAAGCGGTTATGAGGCCAGTTTTGCCTTAAGGCAGTGATGGCGCGGGGTTAAGATGAGCGGGGTTGGGACTGTGTGTCTTTTCCACTAAATAAAACCAAGCTTGAGGCATAAGGTCTTTTAACAGGTTCTTTATGCATTGAATAGCAATATTTTTCTTGCACATTATTCTGCTGTTTTACATGTGCAGCAGCATTCTGGACAAGAGGTAATATATCACAACAGCTTCGGACGTCCTTGTAAAAATGCCTTGCCTCAGTGGAACACCTTTAATTTCCTTGTTCCAGTGAAATGACCCATTATTGGGGACGTGCTTTGGATATTTACCACAATAATTTTTCACTGAATGCATTTTATGTCAAATTGGGTTGGCATAACTTGGGCAAACTTTTTTGCAAGTTTTGGAATACAAGTGAAGGGCCAATACTCAATTACCACTGTACGTATTCATAGTGTCTTCTACCAGTAGTACACAGTCGATTTAACACCAGAAGTTAGCTTGATGTCTCTTTTAATAATAGATGATGAGCACAATGAGATCTGTCGTCGTCCAGGTGAAGTTCTTTACTCATAAGTAGATGTGCTCGACCACTGCATCTCATTTGTAAGTCGCTTTGGACAAAAACGTCTCCTAAATGACTAAATGCATCTTGCAAAGGCAGCAGTGCCCCCTGTTGGTGAAAATATTCACTACACCAGCAGGCTATGTTTCGGACATGCTGTGCAACGGGGACAACTCCAGACGGGGACAAGACTTCAAAAAACAGGACTGTCCTGGATGTGGCCCAACATTGATAATGTCTGGTCCATGTAATGTCTGGTGGGCTCATTTTGCTAGAAAGCAACACAAAAGGCACTTTTAACTGACCAATCGCAAATCATGGAGGAGTTTGGCTTCTCATACCATTGCTACACAGATGACATGAAAAAATCCCACATGTATCCGATAATTTCTAAATTTTGTGACACTTCGAATGGTCGTTGCATTCGTACATACGAGTTGGCTAATTTGTATTAATTTATACAACAACATTCGTAAGTTTTGGTACGATTTGCCTTGACCTAAGATGGCCATTCGTGCCAGTTCCGCCGGACACGTCCCAGACATGTTTTCGGGTTCGTTCTCCAGAAGTCGCGATGGTCGACCGCATACGTCATCTAGGTTTAATATTTCGGGTTTAATTTCAGAAAAGCAACCGTTACCGTTCAAGGTAAGAATGAAACTACAATGATTGTATGTCTTAATAGAAATACATCTTAATTTTCGAATGTATTTTAACTGAAAAGTGAGAACCTCGATGGCATATGCGGTCGAGCAACGCTACATCCGGAGAAACCACTCGAAAAACATGTTCGGTACGTGTCCGGCGGAACTGGCACAAATGGCCACCCTACCTTGACCGCTGTGACGTTGGGGTAAGGGGCGGGGTTAGGGGTTCGGTTTCGTTGTTTTTTTTTTCATGAGAATCGTAAGATTTTGCAAGATTAACTTTGTATGAGTTGATACGAATTAGCCAACTCATATGTACGATTTCTAGTGAGATCAGGCGGGTGGACCGTACTTGAATGCGAGTTACGCATGACTTCCATCTCTTGGTTCTGGCTAGAAGAGATACAGCTACAGCCTAAACCTCGCAAGATGTTGGGTTTATGTTTAGATATGGGGGATAGGATTAGGATGAAAACAGCAGTCCTGGCTAGATGGAACACAGCCTAATTCCCATGAAATGTTGGGTTTAGGGTTAGATTTGGTGGTAGGATTAGGATAAAAACAGAGCTTTTTAGCCACAACTCTATCTCTTCTCACATTACATCTTCTCTGCCGATCATCGTGGCGAATGACTTTCTCCCGCTCCACATAGGTCAGTCATTTCTTGTCAGTTATTTGTTAGATAAATAGCTTTATTTTGTACATTTGGCTTGTGTATGATAATTGTCTTCCAAATATCATCATTTTGAGCTGCTGGTACGATTCTTGGACATTTCCAATCTGGCAACACTGTGCAGCGTCACCATCATTCAAGCCAGATAGATGTTCCCACCATTTTTGGTAATATCTCTGCTTGCCTTCTAGACATCTCTTCCCTGATAAAGAAACAGTATCTTCAACTCAACCAAGCCAAGACTGAGCTCCCGATAATTCCTGCCAATTACGGAGCTCCTTTTCCAAGACTGGACTACTGCAATGCTCTTTTAGCTGGTCTTTCAGCCAATGCGACCAAACCCCTTCAAATGATCCAGAAAGCAGCAGCAAATCAAACAGATGCGTCATGCCCATTCAAAGCCCTCAAATGGATTTTGCTTGCAACCTCCAAATGAAAGAAGTGTCCATTAATCGGTTACTTGGCTTTCTATCTGTATAATTAATATGCACAATATTATCAGTTCTGTGAAAAGATGGGTATGTATTAATTCCTTTAAGTAAAATTTTGAAAAACAGTGGGGTTTTCCTTTAAATTTAAAATGTAATTTCATTTTGTTCATGTTGGCAGTTACATATTAACAAGTCATAGTCATGTATATTAACTAAAAACAAGTGTAACACAACAATCGACCTTGTTCTGTTGTGTTACTTTTGACCCACCTGTGTGTTACTTTCATCCCTGCTGACAGGGTCAAAAAGTAACAATGCGCTACGGCATCTTTACACGTAACCATATTCTTGCCAGTTTAATGATATAATCCACATTTGACCAAAATTGAGTTTAAATGGACATACGTGCATATTTTACAGTAACGGTGGTCGATACGCGTTCTTCCGATCATTAATTAGAATGGCCAAGTCGGGTTTCATATTGACAGATGAATACCCTCAGTTTATTAAATAGCCTACATTTTCATCGGACAGCGACGATATATTTAAAATATATTTAGATAAAAAAAATTTTGCCATATTGGATGTAAAATTAGAAATGTATTTGTCTGACCTTGAAGTACATTTTGAAAAGTATGTTGATATATGAAGGTTAAAACTAAATATATTTCCAAATTCAAAAATATATTTAATTGAGCATTACTTTCTACAAAATGTTTTTAGCATATATTTAAAATTTATTTTTGGCCAGAGAAATTTATTTTTGCGGTATACAGACTACCGGCACATGCGGGAACTTGACTGTAAATTTCGTCACCGCCCCTTTTTGGGGAATAAAAAGCAGCCCTTCCATTGGCTTCCATTCAAAATAGCGGAACAAAGCAACGTTTTTACACAGCCGGCAGGCGTAAATAAATTATGAAATCACTCAGATTAAACATGTCGAGTATTTATCTGTCCACCCTGTCTGCTATAGAGCCCGAAAGATACATTAAGACATTTAATTTGGTCAATATAAAAACATGTCCCTTTCATTCTCACAGCGTCAAATTTGTGTAACAACGCCATCCAGTAATTGCTGGAAATATCGCTAAGCCAGTTAGTTGTATGACTCGACGGAAAAGTTCACTCATTACTCTAAATATAAAGACATAATAAATAAATACGAAGTAACTTTCAAATACGAAGTAAAATCATTCACTTGCTTCCCTGTTGACTTGATGAGGTACGAGTAAATGTCTGGGTAAGACACCTCTGGCCAATAGGGAGCGTTGTTACACAAATTTGATGCTGGGAGAATGAAAGGGACATGTTTTTATATTGACCAAATTAAATATGTTAATGTATCTTTCGCGCTCTATGGCAGGCAGGGTGGACAGATAATTACTCAACATGTTTAATCTGAGTGATTTCATAAGTTATTTACGCCTGTCGGCTGTGTACGAAGGTTGCTTTGTTCCGCAATTTTGAATGGAAGCCAATGGAACGTCTAGTCTGATTTCCCCCAAAAGTGGGTGTGAACCTGTTCAGAGACATTCTGTGACGTTGCACCAGTTGTGCGTATGGGAGTGACCTCATTACACTCTAAAAATGCTGGGTTATTTTCAACCCATTGTTGTGTCAAAAAGGGACGAGCCCAGCCTACTGAGTTGTAATTGAATCCAGCTGGGTTGTTTTAATCCAAAATTTAAAAATTTTCTGGGTTAATTTTAACCCATCTGTTGGGGCCCTTCCTTTTTGACCCAACGCTGGGTTGAAAATACCCCAGCATTTTCAGAGTGTAACACCACCGTTTTTCAATATTTTACTATGTTCTTTACCTCAACTTAGATGAATTAATACATACTTATCTTTTTTTCAATGCATGCACTTTTAATCTTTGTACAGCGCCTCGTGAATGTGTTAGCATTTAGCCTAGCCCCATTAATTTCTATGGCTCCAAACAGGGATGAATTTAGAAGCCACCAAACACTGCATGTTTTTCCTATTTAAAGACTGTTACATGAGTAGTTACACGAGTAAGTACTGTATGGTGTCACAAAATAAAACTTTTGTTTGGAGCCATAGGAATGAATGGGGCTAGGCTAAATGCTAACACATTTACAAAGCATTGTACAAAGATTAAAAGTGCACACATTAAAAAAAGGTAGGTAATTATTAATTCATCTTAGTTGAGGTAAGAACATAGTAAAATATTGTTTTCCTTTAACATAAAAATCCCAGAAATGATCAAAACTGCCTTATGGTCTATGGCCAGCGTGAACCCTATCCAAATTTAACTTTACTATAAAACAATTATTGGGTATCCTTCTGGGTAAAGAGCTAGCTGTTCCACACCTGGATGTCTTTCAGCAAATACAGTACATCCCGTAAACCCAGAATCGCTCTTTGCAAGTTTAGTAAGTTTACTTTTTTTAGTTTTTCATACTCCTTAGGCCATTCCAAAAAGTTTCTGGCTTCTTGAGTTGCAGCCATGTACATTAAATTAAGATAAAGTGATGAAACACGTCTATCCAGGCAAAGAAGAATTACAATTGACTCTTGGCCTCTATGGATGTAAACTATTGCTTTCACTTTATCCCCTACATGCCTGACTTTATCTCCTTTATCTCAGCACTTGACATTAACACCCGTCTGCCTGCCACTTGCGGGTAGGAAATAGTAGTGATATGTAACTCCAGTCTTACTTTAGGGGTTATATTTTTGGCAGGACTAGAGGTACGAAACTGAACCCTTAGGGTACCACCCCGCTGTTAAAATGCTCAACTTTATAGCAGAAATAAATATGTTTACAGCCTGATACAAAAAAAAATGATTTTGGTCAATACACCTTATTTCGCCCTTCATGACAACGGTGATGGGGATGGATTTTTTGTAACTTATTCGTTTTTATCGCCACGGTCACCAGAGACTTAGCATTAATATCATGATTTATATAATAAGCTGCTGTTTTGAAACAATATGTTGTGTAAAGCTCTACACAAACCAATATTAAAAAAACACACATAAAGGGTGCCACCCTGTTTCAATTACAAATGTCTTGCAGGTTTGAATGAATTGTTTGAATTACTGTACCTACTCCAAGGGCACATCGAGATGGCCATTTGGTGCTGCAGGTTGTTTATGGGGCTGTTTATACCTGGTGTTTTAATACGTCTCTGTGGTGGTCTTAAAGGCAAGCGGGATAAATAAGGGGTTTTAATTGACAAGCACTAATATTATGTCAGAGTCTGCTGCTTGTGTTGTTAGTAAATGTTGCACAACATTTTGTACCTGTTATTGTAAAAGCATGCACCACTTGTATACGCTCGCAAAATGAAACAAAAATGAAAGAGGCGAAAAGCAGCTGCTTCAGTTTCATCAATGAAAGCCTGAAGATCACCATGAACACTGTGGGTTCTAGAAGTCAGGTAAAAAACATTGTGCTCGGTACATCACATTAGATTAATAAGTGGAGAGTGGGTGGTCTTGTGTCGCTGCTTGAACACAATCGACCACATGAGGGTCTACACCACAAAAGCAATCCGTCGAATGCATTTCGACTACCAATGAATGTGGTCGAAAGTGGACGAGCCCAAATCATTTTAGACTTCGTTTACTGTACCAAAACACATCATAATATCATGTGTAAACAACCTTTTAGTAGCCAATGTGAAAAACCAAGTGAAGACAACACCTACACTAAGACCTAATGATCTTATAATGAATCAATACAGGAACGCCCCAGGGAACTGGGTGACAGGGTCACAAATGACCAGCGTTTGTTAATACTGTACTGCTCTTTTCCAATCAACCTATATCGACATAATTGCTGTACACCAATTTGAAGTGACGTTAACAGCTGGTACAGAGCAAATAATCATTTTCTTAATGCGTGCATGCTTGTGCATCCTTGAAACAAAATACTAAGAAACTTAATGACAGATTTTAATGAAATCGAATCAAATTTTGTGAGGTGTACAGTATATGCATAAACGTTTGTAAGAGAAATAACAATATCTGATTTTTAAATACATGTTTTTATTTTATTTTTTTAATCAGTACATCCATAATTATCTGTGAATAAACCCTGACACTTTGCATTTTAGAAGACTTAGAGTCTACACTGCAAAAAATGATTTTAAAGAAAAAAAAAAATCTTAGTATTTTTGTCTTGTTTTCAGTAAAAGTAGTTTTCAGTATCTGAAAAATTCATAAATTAAGATGCTTTTTCTTGATGAGCAAAACAACCCAAGAAAATAAGTCCACACTGTAAAAAAATTCCTTAGAAATTACAATGTTATTGCAGCTGGGTTGCCGGTAACTTACCGTAGATTTAAATTATGTTATTTACTGGCAAGAGTTTGTTCAAAGTTAAATAAATTTTAAATATTAACAAGTCTTTATGTTTACACAATAAAACTATACAATAACAGCCTCATGCAAAGCATTCTGGGAACCAGAAATCATCAACCTTTTTCTGTTTTTTGCTTCAGATTTTGTTTCCCAGAATGTTTAGCTTGATGCTGTTTTTTTGTTTTACTTTGTTAAGACAGACTTGTAAATGTTTAATGTTTATTTTACTTTAAACAACATGTTGCCAGAAAATAACATACATTTAAATCTACGGTAAGTTACCGGCAACCCAGCTACAATAACATTGTAATTTCTACAGATTTTTTTACAGTGTACTTTTTAGACCAAAATTATCAAATTTAAGTAATTTTGTGCATAAAACAAGCAAAAAAATCTGCCAATGGGTTAAGCTAAATTTTCTTCAATTTAGTGTTTAAGAAAAATGTTCAAAAAAATTTTGCTTACCCCATTGGCAGATTTTTTAGTTTGTTTTATGCACAAAATCACTTTAATTTGATATTTTTGGTCTAAAAATAGAGTTCATTTCTTGGGTCATTTTGCTCATCAAGAAAAAGTATCTTAATTTAAGAATTTTTAGATATTTTTTTACTGAAAACAAGACAAATTACTAAGATTTTTTTTTTCTTGAAAATAATTTTTTTTTTGCAGTGTATAGCATTTTTTTTGTATAGTTTTTAGACCAAAAATATCAAATTTAAGTGATTTTGTGCATAAAACAAGCAAAAAATCTGCCAATGGGTTAAGCAAATTTTTCTTGAAATTTTCTTGAATTTAATGTTTAAGAAAAATGTTCAAGATTTTTTGCTTACCCCATTGGCAGATTTTTTAGTTTGTTTTATGCACAGTCACTTAAATTCAATATTTTTGGTCTAAAAACTAGAGTTCTTTTCTTGGGTCATTTTGCTCATCAAGAAAAAGTATCTTAATTTAAGAATTTTTTGATATTTTTTACTGAAAAAAGACAAATTACTAAGATTTTTTTCTTGAAAATCATTTGTTTGCAGTGTATGGCATTTTTTTGTACTGTTTATGATATTATAGTTATTTTAGAGCTCACCCCAGCCCTCATTTACTTTTGTTTGAAAGAAAATGGTGAAAATGTGTTGAGGGAAGCTTCTACACATCTGACTAAAGGGCAGCTCTGCTCACGAGGGCACATAATCAACACTCAGCTTCCGACTTATGTGAACAGACAGATTGTTACTTTGAGCATAAATCAGATTAGGCAATTTCTCCCCCTTTCAGTTGTCTCATTTGAATGCTTAAACATTCATGTCCTCAAGTTCGAAGACCATTCTTTTCACTTGACAGAACATACATCCCAAATCTGCAGGCCTCATAACGCTGCCATCAAGCATAATGGCTAACAGCAGATTTACGCACCATATGAGAGAGCTTGAAACTGAATACAGATCAGCTCTAAATAGATTTCTTTTGGCTGATTGAACCTCATGACGTTTCTAAATCAGCTGTCAATCGGACGGAGAGAGTCAATCACACCCTCTGCACAGATTTCTTTCAGTAGCGTATTCTTAAATGGAGTTATGCAAATCAGGATACAACCCAAAAATTGTACTGAATCTAATTTGCACCCCACGCTTCCCCAACTTACAGGCTCAGCTTTCACATAAAATCATCACTTATTGTTTTCCAACTTGAAATCAGCCATGATACACATACATCTTTTTTAAACACAATTCTTTTTAACACTTGGTTAACTTCAAATTCTTTTCAAGGACTTTCCAGGTCCAATACCCTCAAATTCAAGGACTTAGGGTGCGTCTCATTTCTCCGTCTTACCCCTTCCCCTCGGTTTTGCGCGTTCATGTGAGGCGAAGTGGCGTCTCAATTCTCAGTTTGATCAAGGGCTAGGGCGGCGTAGGGATACATAGCCCTTGAAACTAAGTGTGATTAGGACCACATTTGAAAGAGAGGGGTAAACTTTAATGTAGGAATTTCTCAGGAGAGCCGGCATCAAGACGTTTTATTGATGAACGTCGAACTGTCAAGGAGTCGCACAAATGAAAGTAACGTTATTTTCTGCAGTTTAATTGAGATTATATTATGACACTCATGTTTTATGATACTTTTAATAAAATGTTCAAGCGGTTTTAATTGTAATGTTTTTGTTTTGAATCGCTAGTTAAGGCGCTAGCTATAGCAGCTAAGTTATGCGCTATTTGTTGAGCTCCGCTCACAACCTGAGACGACGGCATCTTCTTTGTTTATGTCAACGCTTGTCTGTTTAAGTAGTAGCCAGTTAGCTTCACTCGATTTCGATGGGCAAGGGGAAGACGAAGACAAAGGGGAAGGGGTAAAATAGAGAAATGAGATTGGCCCTTAATGTCATGACATCGTGTTACCTTTTAGCTTATAATGGGAAAATTTTACATTCATAAATGTAAATATATGAAAATGAAGCCTTTCTTTTCTGTTTTTCAAAAAGAATTTTGGATTTACTGCAAATCTTTAAAAAGAGTAAAACTGAAGAGTGGAATAAGATTACTTAACCTGTTGAAGGACTTTAAACTTTTAGAAGACCCTGATGTTTGAGCTTTTTATTTTATTATTTTATTTTTTTAGTATTTTTTTTTTTATCTGTCTTTTAGTTATTTATTTTATATTATGTGCTTGGTTGGTTGAGAATGTTAATGTACAATATATGTTTGCCTTATTGTAATTGTATGTAATTGCAGAAAAAAAAATCGTGTTACCTTTTAAGATACATTGTTACAGTTTTCAGGTGTCAAACACAACTATGCAAAAAGCACTTTTATTTGGATCAATATTCGCATACAGAAGATATGAGCATTTAAAACAGGAATTAAAACGTGTAAGAAACGCTCACAACATTTCCAAACCCCAGTACAGTGCAGTTAACCTCCTCTACATTTTAATGCTGAAAAACATTTACAGTGAATTATTTCAATATGCATGCATTGCATAGAGCTGCGCTTATCCGCAAGACTGGCGTGTTAACTTCCTCTGCATGTTATTCAGAAAGCTGGTCCCTGGAGTTAAAAGATAAAAATGAATGCACATCGGTCATCCGATGAGGTTTAAATGCGGGCAGAATACCCGAGAGCAAAGTGGAATTATAATCTCTCTCCCTGGGACGGTTCTTCGTGGGCTCTGTGTAAATTTGGTGTGAATCCCATTCCATCAGCTTTCTATGTGCTCTGATCCAGAAAGCAGATCAGAGGCACAAGCTTTAAAGCCATACTCCTTCACAGTACCCTTGCCTGTTGTCCATCTTCCCCTCTTCCCTTCTCTCTCTCTCTACTGAGGTCATCAGGTGGTGTCAGAACTCATCAGGCTGAAGGCGTCACAGAACCCGAGTGCAGTTCCTCTGATTGTCACATCAAGAAAAGCCTCACAACATCCTAACAATGGAGGGTGTAGAGAGATTTAGAGACAGGGAGAGAAAGCGAGCGAAGGGTTGTGACCTGTGCAGTACTAACAGATTTTGATTTATCTCCGTTGATGCCCCATTCCAAAGTGATTTTGAGAGCGACTGAAGTGTGGAAAGATGTCTTCGACAGATTTACTATGTGCTTCCAGTGACTGCAGGAATGTGTTAAATTTTCATGACATGTTTTTTAAATGCAAATGAACATTTTCTAAAAGGTACTGTAGCTACGAAGACATATATGAGAAACATAAAGGGAAAGTTGAGTTTTCAGTTTCTGTCTTACTTTTGCAACACGCTGCCCTTAATGTCAGCGTAGAAAGATTACAAAGGGTTTCATCAGCCAAGTTATGACTGTTTGAGGTTGCTGGGTAACATAGGAGGACATATAAGGCTTCCTTCAGTAGGAATTTAGTATTTGTATATTATACACTCCTAAAGGATTATTAGGAACACCTGTTTAATTTCTCATTAATGCAGTTATCTAATCAACCAAACACATGGCAGTTGCTTTAATGCATTTAGGGGTGTGGTGCTGGTCAAGACAATCTCCTGAACTCCAAACTGAATGTCAGAATGGGAAAGAAAGGTGATTTAAGCAATTTTGAGAGTGGCATGGTTGTTGGTGCCAGACGGGCCGTTCTGAGTATTTCACAATCTGCTCAGTTACTGGGACTTTCATGCACAACCATTTCTAGGGTTTACAAAGAATGGTGTGAAAAGGGAAAAACATCCAGTATGCGGCAGTCATGTGGGCAAAAATGCCTTTTTGATGCTAGAGGTCAGAGGAGAATGTGCCAACTGATTCAAGCTGATAGAAGAGCAACTTTGACTGAAATAACCACTCATAACAACCGAGGTATGCAGCAAAGCATTTGTGAAGCCACAACACGCACAACCTTGGGTAGCAAAATGGGTACCACTCATCTCCACTACAAATAGGAAAAAGAGGCTACAATTTGCACAAGCTCACCAAAATTGGACAGTTGAAGACTGGAGTCAGAATTTGGTGTAAACCGAATGAGAACATGGATCCACATGCCTTGTTACCACTGTGCAGGCTGGTGGTGGTGGTGATGGTGTAATGGTGTGGGGGATGTTTTCTTGGACCACTTTAGGCCCCTTAGTGCCAATTGGGCATCGTTTAAATGCCACGGCCTACCTGAGCATTGTTTCTGACCATGTCCATCCCTTTATGACCACAATGCACCCATCCTCTGATGGCTACTTCCAGCAGGATAATGCACCATTTCACAAAGCTCAAATCATTTTAAATTGGTTTCTTGAACATGACAATGAGTTCACTGTACTAAAATGGTCCCCACAGTCACCAGATCAGCCCAATAGAGCATCTTTGGGATGTGGTGGAACGGGAGCTTCGTGCCCTGGATGTGCATCCCACAAATCTCCATCAACTGCAAGATGCTATCCTATCTATATGGGCCAACATTTCTAAAGAATGCTTTCAGCACCTTGTTGAACCAATGCCACGTAGAATTAAAGCAGTTCTGAAGGCGAAAGGGGGTCAAACACAGTATTAGTATGATGTTCCTATATATAAGAGAATAAGAGAATAATCCAATGAGAACCCGCTGCATGCATTATGCCCCAGTATGACAACATTAATAAAACTGCTGCGTAACTGAAATAAAAATGAATAAAGGTGAGTGATCTTCCTCTGAATTAACATTCTGCAAGCATTTCCCCACCAGAGAAATAGCAGCATTAACCAATTAATATTAATACAAGGTCCTTTCATCTTTTTGACAGCCAATCAGACAGTTTAATTTCAGATGAAGGCTGACAACAGTGCATAGATTCACAATATCCACAAACACTAAAACAGACAGGCATTAAAAAACCTGGCTGCGTTGCATCATCATGTAACTGGAAGAAAGCATCTCTGTGTTTAGGACAATGGCACCCTGTGGAGTAAAACATTGTATTAGATAAAGAAACATATAAGTGCTTTGGGTTACAAAAGTTATATACAATATGAATTCCAAAACCAACCAACCTATCCCCCAACCCACACAATTGTTTTTTGGTTTGTGCATTCCACCAAATACGACCAAAAGATGCGACTAAATTAGCGCCTTTACTGGCAGCAGGTGAAATTTAATAATGAGTCTAATCTGAAGTATAGGGCAACACCTTAAAATGTAGCCAGTACTTCATACTGGTGCTAGAGGGCACTAATCCCTTAACATGTTACTTTACATCGTAATAAACTTGCCCTAACAAACTATAAGGGTCATTATTTTTGGAAGACAGCCTCTTCAAAAGTTATCTTGGTGTCCTTAAAAGAGTACAAACCCTTGGTGTACAAAACTATTCCTTCAGCATGGCTAAGAATCTGGGGTTTCCATCTCTAAGGTTGTTTTATACCACTAATATACAGCTTAGAACTATTCCAGAAACACAGTTCTCCTGGAGCAAACTATCTTCCTCAAGGGCACAATGTTGGCCAGTTCGTGTTTGCTGATCCTTCTCTGCACACTGATCAGAGTGAGTTGGACAACACAGTAGGATAGAATAGAATAGACATAGAAAAGAATAGACATAGAATGGACATAGATTAGAATAGACTAGCCCTGCATTCCAGTTTGTTTTTTATGACCTCCCCTCGCTTACTTCCCTCAGTCGCGTTTACTCGGATGTACATCATTGCTTACGTTGTACAAGTGCCCACTACTGGCGGAACACTTAAAGTGGGTCCAAATGAAACGCCCTAAGCCCTTGATCACATGGAAAATGGAGACCCTTCATCATTTGAACTGTGCAAAGCACGAGCTGCTGAAATGACGTCACAATCGTGTTGCATTGTGGTATATGGAGCTGCATGAAGTGTACATATGTACAAAAATCGAGGGAGTGAGGGTCTGTCCATATAAACCTCCCTCTTTCACTTGACGAAGTGGAACGCACTTCAAAATGGCGACAGGAAGTCCCTCGATGGGAAGTGTTTAGTTTACGAGTGTGTGTCTAAAACTGGAGTGAAATGCAGCCATAGAATAGAATAGACATAGAATAGACATAGAACAGAACAGTCATAGAATAGACATAGACATAGAATATAAAACAACAGACATATAGAATAGAATAGAATAGAATATACATAGAATAGACATAGAATAAAATAGACATAGAATAGACATAGAATAAAATAGACATAGAATAGACATAGATTAGAATAGACTAGCCCTGCGTTCCAGTTCGTTTTTTATGACCTTCCCTCTGTAATTTCCCTTAGTCTCGCTCACTCGGATGTATGTCATTGCTTTACGTTGTACGAGTGCCCGCTACTGGTGGAACACTTAAAGTGGGTTCAACTGGAACACCCTAACTTACAGGTGTGAACTATTTTCCCCTTCATCATTTGAACTGTGCAAAGCGCGAGCTGCTGAAGTGACTTCACAATCGTATTGCATTGTAGAATAGAATAAAATAGAATGGAATAGAATAGAATACAATAGAATAGACATATAATAAACATAGAATATAATAGAATAGACATAGAATAGACATATAATAGAATAGACATATAATAATATAGACATAGAATAAACATAGAATATAATAGAATTAGCCTGACGTTGCCATACTCAATTCTAGTCAGAATTTGAGTCTGATACCGCTCCATTGAGCTATAATTATGAGGCGTGTCTCAACCGAAAAATGCCTCTGCACTCAATTGGATAGACCTACGACCAATCAGAGCAACGGAGTGTGTGACGTATGTTGAAATTACGTCTTTGCAGCCTGACCGAACTGCTAGTTATTTCGCTACAATGACACTAACATTGTGATTATACTGAGTTAGCGAATGTACATCAACACCTATTATGTTTACAACATTTCGTTTATATCACAACATGTAGATTTACTAAGTCATAGAGTAAGACTATCTCTTACCATTTGTACGTTAGGTGAACTTCATCCACGACGATACCCATTACGTTGGCTTGAAAATATTGGAGCCTTGCATGTCCCTCCACTTATTCAGCAACCACGATTCCGGGCTTCCGAAAAGAAGCTGGCAACGACCGCTAATTATATCCATCTCTTCGTGCACGCTGAGTTGCATCGCCGTGATAACGTTAGCCATTTCAGTTGCGACCAACTTTTGCCGAATAGGAAGGACGGCAAAATTATCAACAAACACCCTGCTCGCGTTTCTCTGTTCCTCTTTTAAAATCAATGCTCTGTCGATATCTTTTAGAACAGACTCAATGTCAGAATCCACACATCTGAACTCTACAGCGGCAGCTATTCAACACACGCGCTTTTTGGTGACATGGTTTATTACGTTATTGTTGATTATCTGTCCATCATCGTATAAAGCCCGCCCTGACAATTTGATTGGTTCGACCAGCATTTGTCCTAGCATAGTAGCTCCTCAACGCAGAAACCCCAGACCGATCTTCCCGTTTTCAAAATCTTGTGGGCGGGGCTAAGATCGGCTGGCTCCCAGGCTATAATAGAATAGACATAGAATAGAATCGAATAGAATAGACATATAATAATATAGACATAGAATAAACATAGAATAGAATAGAATAGAATAGAATAGACATAGAATAGACATAGAATAGAATAGAATAGAATAGAATAGAATAGAATAGAATAGAATAGAATAGAATAGAATAGAATAGAACAGAAATAGAATAGACATAGAACAGAACAGTCATAGAATAGGCACAGACTAGAAAACAACAGACATATAGAATAGAATAGAATAGAATAGAATAGAATAGAATAGAATAGAATAGAATAGAATAGAATAGAATAGAATAGAATAGAATGGGATGGGTACGGGATGAGACGGAAAGGAATAGAATAGACATAGAATAGAATAGACATAAAATAGACATAGAATAGACATATAATAAAATAGAACAGACATAGAATAGACATAGAATAAAATAGACATAGAATAGAATAGAATAGAATAGAATAGAATAGAATAGAATAGAATAGAATAGAATAGAACAGAACAGAAAAGAATAGAATAGAATAGAATAGAACAGAACAGAACAGAACAGAACAGAACAGAACAGAACAGAACAGAACAGAACAGAACAGAATAGAATAGAATAGAATAGAAAAGGATAGGATAGAATAGACATAGAATAAACATATAATAGAATAGACATAGAACAGAATAGAATAGACACAGAATAGAAGAGAATAAAATAGACATAGAATGGGATAGGATAGAATATCTTATTTGAAGTGTTCCAATAGCGCACATGTATACATAGAGTACATTATGTGTTCCTGTAGCTCAATTGATAGAGTATTGCATTAGCAGCGCAAAAGGTCATGGGTTAGATCCCAGGGAACACACATACTGTATATCTTGTCATAATGCTATAAGTTGCTTTGGATATAAAGTCAAATGCATAAATGTAAACACACAGGCCCTGCAGTGCTGTACTCTCTCACGACAGACTAATACAAACATGATTATGAACCACGCACAACTGTGACTTACAGGATATGGCATGTCTACAGGAAACAACAACATGAACTTAAAATGGAAAAGTAATACAATTTTCCAGCACTGTCAAGAAGAAATTATGGGGCATGATTGCTGTACATGAAAGGACTAGAATAGCTTGAATTGAACCACATCTCGTTTGCTTGAGTGCTGTCAGAGCGGAAATAAAAAGGTCAATACTTCTGACTGTTTCATCTGTAGTTTGGGAAGAAGAACAGGGGTATTTGGTCATGTCAGAAACTTTTCCAGAAATCTATTTGTACTTCTGTGTAAAGCAAGACCCTTACGAAAATTAACCATGGTTTTACTACAGTTAAGACCAAAAAAACCATGGTTACTACACTTTTACCACAATAAAACCATGGTTAATTTTCGTAAGGGGAATCGAATTAAGTCTATTTTAGGGCACATGAGAACTCATTTAGCTCTTCAAATCTAACAACACATTTTCCTGAAACAATTAAGTATAAATGACAAGAAATGTTATATAACTTCTAGAGGTTAACAAATTGTTTGATAGGAAAGTAATTGTGCCTACATTGCAATGGCTTTTCATGGTGCAGAAAAGCAAAAATTCTTCAAAGAAACTTTGAAGGTCTTTGTTATCACTCACTTTCATACCTCAATTTGTATTGCGTTTCCTTCAGGATCTATCAAAAGTCCAATATAGCAGCTGATGCCATCAATACGAGAGTTATTGCCATGTCTATTGCAAAATCTATTTTAACATTGCAGAACTGTAATACTGTTATGTTTTACAAGCTGGCTCGCCAGTTAGCAATATCAAGCAAAACAGATGATGCACACATAGATAGAAATATTTGGCAGATTTGCTCGTTGCTGTGTTATGTCAACGAGTTCACCATATCGTATGCTCTACAGACACACAAGTACTGTAAACTGTAGCGACAGTTTTTCTGGAACAAAAGCACAGAACTTAGTTTATGATCTAGTACAGGGTCTGGCTTCAGTTACTTCGATTTTTGATAATTAGACTAAAATTTATCGTTGTTATAAGAAATTAGAAAAACGCTCTAAGATCAATTACAGGCGTCAATCCTGTTTAACCAGGATGTCTGTGGTGTACTGATGCAAGGACCAGAGTCACAGAGTGTGTACATTCATAGAAAATAATGTGTTCGATTTTGAGATACATGGTGTTTCTCGTCTGTTGTGAGACCCTCTTTAAGATCCATTTGGCACCTGAATATTTACTGAACCACAAAACGTTTCAGTAGTTCCCTTTCGAGGGAACTCTACGCTGCATCATGAAATTACACTTTGGGGAAATGCCATCCGCTTTCGTGCATCTCAATAATTTGTAACGCTAGTCCATCTTATAGGCAACTGGAGATGTCAAATCAACATTTTAAAGGGGACTTTTCACAAGACTTTTTAAAGATTTCAAAGAAATCTTTGGTGGCTCCAGAGTGCCTATGTGAAGTTTAGCTCAAAAAATACCATATAGATCATTTATTATAGCATGTTAAAATTGCCATTTTGTAGGTGTGAGCAAAAAATTGCTGTTGTTGTGCGTTTCCTTTTAAATGCAAATGAGCTGATCTCTGCACTAAATGGCAATGCAGTGGTTGGAAGGGGCAGATTAAGGGGCGATATTATCCCCTTCTGACATCACAAGGGGAGCCAAATTTTAATGAGCTATTTTTTCACATGCTTGCAGAGAATGGTTTATCAAAACTAATTTACTGGGTTGATCTTTTTCACATTTTCTAGGTTGATAGAAGCACTGGGGACACAATTATAGCACTTAAACATGGAAAAAGTCAGATTTTCATGATATGTCCCCTTTAACAAATAAAAAAAATTAAGTTCATCATATGTTTTTTTTTGTTTGTTTCTGAGTTGGGTGCGTAAGTGTCACGGTGTGACTTCACTTGGCAGGAGGTGGTGAGGAGGGATTAGCCACAGTAAGGAAGAGGAGGCGTATAAATACGGCGCTCCAGATACCGTAAGTGTGCAGTGTTGTTGTTGTTTTCCCGGCGATCGCTGTGAGTGTGGCTGTGGTTGGAGGTGAGCTTGGAGAGACGTTTTGGATGGATGTACAGGCTGGGCGAAGATAACAGAGAGAGTGCTGGGCGAGGAGAAAAACTAAGATAAGTGTGGAAAGTTCATTATACTGTTGTGTTGTGTGGATGGTTTCACTGTCTAGGTTGAAAGAGGCCCGGTGAGTCGGAAGGAAGAGACGGGCTCAAGTAAACAAAGCTTTGGAGATAGGATATCTATACGGAGAAAGGAAAGTATTCTGAAGTTAAAGGAACAGTGTGATCTATTTGAAAATCGTCTTGCTATCATTCTGTTGTTACCATCTCGCTAACCCTGCTACCCCAGTCTGTTTTTGAGCATGTTAGCCATCTAGCCGCTGTGGAGTCTGAGTAAGGAAAGGAGAAAGTCTTGTATCTGCCCATGCCCTCGCCTGTAAGTTCAGTTTATTTAAGTTAAGAGCTAGTTCCACTCACCTGTGTCCAGTCTTGAATGCCCAAGCCAAGAGCCCAGTTAAATCTACCTGTAAGCCTAAGCTAAGAGCCCAGCTATACTTGCCTGTGTAACTCCATGTATGCCCAGGAAAAGCCCAGTTAAACTTACCTGTGTATCTACCTTTGTACCTACCTGTAAGCCCAAGCTAAGAGCCCAGTTATACCTACCTGTGTAACTCCCTGTATGCCCTGTGAAGAGCCCAGTTAAACCTACCTGTTAGCCAAGCTAAGAGCCCAGCTATACTTACCTGTGTCACTCCCTGCACGCCAAGCCAAGAGCCCAGTAACTTTCTGTATGCCCTGTGAAGAGCCCAGTTAAACCTACCTGTAAGCCTAAGCTAAGAGTCCAATTATACTTACCTGTGTAATTCCCTGTATGCCCAGGAACAGCCCAGTAGTTCTTACCTGTGTACCTACCTGCACGGCCGAGCCACGCGCTCCGTGATACTGGCCTGAGGACCCCTCTGTACCTCTTTCCGGGCACCCCGAAGCTCGAGTCTAGTGCATTCTCTGTAAACCCCCCGGTCCTACCGGGCTTCCAGGTTAGAATATTTGGTTGCTCACTTACCCGCGTACTTACCTGTGTCTGTTTCTTGGAGTTCAGGAGGAGGAGCGATAAATAGTCACCTGCATTCATCTGTGGGATACAAGAAGGAGAAGTTGGGAACACTTACCTGCTGCTCACATAAACGTCTGAAGAAGAGGAAAGTGGAGTGACTCACCTAAGGCTATGAGAAGAGTCCCTAGTGACTTGAACACTGCTTTTTAAATATCATCCCCCTTCCCCCTTCCCATTCTATTAATAAATAAAATATTGTTATATTTTATTCTCCTCTCGTCTGTTTGGTCATTGGGGCATTTTGGGACCTCCTCGGGGTGGAAACTAAGGGAGGAGCGTGACACACGATAGGGGTGGTCCGCTCCGACCTGTGACATAAGATACCAAATCCAATGCTATGTCATATTAATCAGCGTCTTGATGACTAAAAAATTGCATCGTTTTGAAATATGTCTGCAGCTCTTAGCAACTTTTTTGGTGGGCTTGAAAATATTTTGACCCAGTGGGGTTAATTGTAACACTGTGTTACAACTAACCCCTCAGCACTTACGATGTGAAAACAGGTAACGTTAGCGTAGTTCTTGCCATTGTTTTAAATCAGCTACACACGAATGATTGCTGGCTGCCAACAAAATAAATGTACGTCTTATCAAAAATTGTCAAAATTAATTTTTATTTATATGTTTAATATTGATTGAATAAAGTCACGTCAAAGATTAAAATCATGATGAAATGAATGGCTAAAATCAGACTTTGATGCTCATTATCTCAGAATTTGATTTTGAAACTGTAGTATGGTTATTACAGACTGGGTCACATATAAAAAAATGTTTTGTCATAATTGTGCTGACATTTGTATCCATTTATAATTGAACTATTGTTAGAAAAGGGCTGGATGAATGAATACAGTCTGGAGACCTGTCTATTATAGACGGATATATAAACAATATCCACTTCAAGTATATAAACAAAATAGTATTGAAATATTTGCCTGCAAACTTAATTTTTAGCAAGTGTTACAACTAACCCCCTGCTATTACAATTAACGCCACCTATGGGGTAACGTTTGCACTTTTGTCACGTTTGGTGTAATTGTCCAAGAATGGTAAGTAATAGAAACAAACTTCAAATGTTCATTTGTAGCATAGATGTGTGTGTTGCTTGTGTAAAAATATAATTAATCAAACTCAAATATTTTTTGAATGATTGAGCCAAAACCAAAAAGTGTTAGGTTGTGCCCCTCTGTCCCCTACATAAGGGAAATGAAGTGAATCAGTATATCGTGTACCGTGTAGTGAATGCTGGAATAAATCAAACCAGAATGAGACAGATGGCTGTTCATATAATCCTGTGGTTTGTTAGAAAATTGGACTTCAACAGCCTTGGACTTCAAAACAGTTCTCTGTCTGAATAAATGATCAACGTCTCTCTAATAAGAACAGCTCAGAACAACCTGCAAATGGCTTTCAAATGAAGAAGCGCAATTACTTTTTCACTGCGGTCAAGTTTAGTGTGCGTGAGAAGTCTGTGAATAACCTGAGGACCAAAGCAGGTCTAGTTGCTTCTCTGCTGGCTGTCACAGAGAGGTGGTTCTTTCATTCTTCACAATCTGATGATGAACGAATGCTTCCAATCAGGACAGGCCTGAGGCAAGCACTGTACTAGGATTTCTCATACAAAATGACGTTTTGCTTTCAAGCCCTATCATATCTTGCAGTCAGAAAGGATGGAAAAGTGTTATTGTTGTTGAGCTAGGTTTTTTGTGATAAACATCCTGATGGCACAAAATTTAAGATTTTGAACTAAAACATCCTTTCTGCTTTAGAAACCTTAGTTGTGTTTGACTTCTTAAGGCCGAAGTAAATTTTTTATGCGCAAGTGAGGGTCCGCGTACAGTGATGCAATTTTTATCATGAGAGAAACCTCGCGCATGCGTCTACAAGAGTATGTAGCCCAGGAAATGCATTGCATTTTGTCACAATGCGAATGTTGGCTGTTGGACTCTGCTTCAGATTCTTTGTATTGAAGCAAAGCTACATAAACCATTTAAAAACATGCCATGACCCACCCTACGCTCCAGTATCCAAAAGCGCTCTGATACTGTTTTGGCTCCAAATTAAATGTCAAATTTTGTTTTGCTAGAATTAAACTTAATAGAAACTAAGTTTTATTATTGAGCATATCCATAAACAATTCATGTACAATGCTGACAACTTACTTTGTCTTTATTCACAACTGTAAGCTTGATTTACGTTTTATTGGGTTGAATTTGGGGGGAAATCGTATACAGTACTTTTTGTGCATTTTCATCATGTCCGTAAATAAAAGAAATCACTCGCAGTAAATAAAGAAACCTTGTACCCAGAAAAGTCTGCAGGCAAAAGGGAAGGTGACGGATCATAAAATATTAACTAGCATCGGCTTGGCTTTTCAGAGATGTATAATGATGGCTTTTTCTTGCTAGACAGGTAAGATGTTTTTTTGGATTGAGTGTTTGCTCAGAACAACCTGTTAGTTATGTTATTATTTTTTGTTATTTAACTGGATGTTAGCTTATATGACATACAGTATTATGTAATTAATTATTTTTTAAATATTTTTTAATCATTAAAACAAAGTCAAAGCAATAAATAAGAAGCTTTAAGATCAGCCGCCTTTTCTTTAATCATTATATCATCATAATATTTCTTTATTTTTATTATTAAAAAGGTGGGTGGAGTTTTGATGTTGTTACCTTGTAACAATGGTTAGATCATCAGACTGATTAACACAGATGTAAACCAAAACAGTGTTTTTCGACAGGTTGAATGCTTTAAGTTATACAGTTATACTATACAGTTTTCATTTTATATTTACAATTTTTGATTATAATTTATGCATTATTTCTGTATTCATAGCTTCATCTATTAAACATTAAAAATCACTAAACATTCTGGATTTGTCATATTATTGTAACCTTTTTGATGACACTTACAGTATTATACTTTTAAATATCTTAAAAACCTCAAATAACTTATTTATTTGTAAAAAAGACATGCAATAAGTGTTTGCACCGTTCAATATACACTCACCTAAAGGATTATTAGGAACACCATACTAATACTGTGTTTGACCCCCTTTTGCCTTCAGGACTGCCTTAATTCTATGTGGCATTGATGCAACAAGGTGCTGAAAGCATTCTTTAGAAATGTTGGCCTATATTGATAGGATAGCATCTTGCAGTTGATGGAGATTTATGGGATGCACATACAGAGCATGAAGCTCTCATTCCACCACATCCCAAAGATCCTCTATTGGGTTGAGATCTGGTGACTGTGGGGGCCATTTTAGTACAGTGAACTCATTTGTCATGTTCAAGAAACCAATTTGAAATAATTCACACTTTGTGACATGGTGCATTATCTTGCTGGAAGTAGGCATCAGAGGATGGGTACGTGGTGGTCATAAAGAGATGAACATGGTCAGAAACAATGCTCAGGTAGGCCGTGGCATTTAAATGATGCCCAATTGGCACTAAGGTGCCTAAAGTGTGCCAAGAAAACATCCCCCACACCATTACACCACCACCACCAGCCAGCACAGTGGTAACAAGGCATGATGGATCCATGTTTTCATTCTGTTTACGCCAAATTCGGACTCTACCATCTGAATGTCTCAACAGAAATCGAGACTCATCAGACCAGGCAACATTTTTCCCGTCTTCAACTGTCCAATTTTGGTGAGCTTGTGCAAATTGTAGCTTCTTTTTCCTATTTGTAGTGGAGATGAGTGGTAACCGGTGGGGTCTTTTGGTGTTGTAGCCCATCCGCCTCAAGGTTGTGCGTGTTGTGGCTTCACAAATGCTTTGCTGCATACCTCGAATGTAACAAGTGTTTTTTTCAATCAAAGTTGCTCTTCTATCATAATGATAGGGAGAGGGGTCGCAGACTTTTTAGGCGTGACTTTTTACTGTGCAGATTCGAAGTACTCCCAAAAGTATGCGTGCCACAGCGATGATAGAGGTATGTATCAACTCTTCTTATTTAAGGTAATAAAATAGTTTAATATGACAAAACGATGGAGTATCCCTTTAATCTATTTGAACATTACCAAAATGGACAAGTAAAAATAATAAGCTGGTCTAAATAATTAAGTCATGTGAGGAATACTATTCATACTGTTTATCTATAATGACATAAATAATGTCTGACAAATCCCAGTGAAGCATTTTATAAACTATTTAAACCTTTTTCAAATTATTAAAAAGTTTTAAAGAAATAATTAAGCTCATCATATGAAACCATGCATGACATAAACGGCATCGAGGTGTCACTGCAGATGCTTTCCTGTGACTAGAATTTAATGGCTAAAGCAATAAAAATCACAGAAACTATCCAAAGATACCAGTACCAAAGATATCCATCACAACAAGCCACCAAATATCTTACAGAAACATCTATGTTTGTCCCACTTTATGTTATAGGTGCCTTTACTAATGTGTACTTACATAAGACAACATGTATGTAATGATTGTCTACATGCATGTTATTACATTGTACTTACAGTACATGTAAAGTATCTGTATGTAATTACATTTAACCCCCACATGTAAACCTAGCCTGAACAACAGCCACAATAAGTACAATGAATTAAATGTTTTTTTCTTATGTAAGTAGATAAGGTGGGACCAGCTTTTACAGAATGTTCAATATTATTCATTCAATTGGGCTGGATGGCTGGGTGAACATCAGACCAAATGTTGGGTTATTAAAAAAACCTAAGCTTGTTTTTTTCTAACCATGGTTGGATATAAACAACAACCCAGCACACAATGTTTATTTAAAACCCAATGTTTGGTTCTGAATGATATTTGCCCATATAAGCCACGTTTTTGTTATTTTGTGTACATAGATTATTGTTGGCTCTCAAAATGGCAATAAAATATGTATACTGTTTATTATCAAATTTGCATATAGAACCTGTTAGATTTTAATGCTGCCTTTGAGGAGACATAATTAGATGCAAGCTATTGGTGTCCTTTGGTTGTATGTTGTTTTGCATTTCAAAATGAGTGGATATCTGAATAAATCATACCATTAAATAATAGAGACCTTACTGGAAAGCATGATAATTTACTGTTAAGAAAAATCATGTACGCGCTAATTTCCTATATTAGCCAAACATCATCCTTTGAGAAATGAGAGTGTCATTGTGAATACAATCAAACTAAAAGCAAATTGTGAGTAAATCTGTAGCCATTGTTGTATTCTACAAAAGCCTCATCTTTATATAATTGATGAGAGGTTTTATCTGTGATTTTTTTCCCAAGCAGCTCTTCATTAACACAGGGACATTTTTAATCTGCTTTATGAGCCCTGTAAATAATTTCCTGCTTGCTCTATTGTGATGTTGATAGAAAAGACGGTGTGCATGAAAAAGACAACCAGAGACAGAAAATAGGGATATTGTTGACTAAATTTGCTGATCTTTTTTTACAAAAATGTTCAACATGATCTCACACAACCCAGTATCACAAAATTACGTACCTATATAAATTTGAGAGTTTTCCGGGACACTGTTTGTATCACGTATTTCTGTTTTTGTGTCATTGTTATGTATTTGTTACTCAAATGTTTTTTCTTACCATTTTCGCTTCGGTTTAGGGTTAGATTTACTCTAACTTTAACCCTAATCCCAAGCGACAATGGTTTAAAAATCAGAAAATATGAAAAATAAATAATGAAAAAAGGTATAAACCAATACATAATGTGACATCCTAACACAATAATTGCATTTGTTTTTAAATGAATTAAATAAATAAATAAAGAAATGAAAATGAAATGAAAAATTAACGTAAACACCAAATGTAACCCTAAACCGAAGTGACAATGGTTTTGAAAATAGGACAAACAGTTGAGTAACAAATACATGACAATGACACGTAAACAGTAATACGTGATACGCTCACGTAAAAAGGCGTAAAAACGTGTCAGTGTCACAGAAAAGACTCAAAAGTTTGCGTGACTATAGGTACATAATTTCGTGATACAGAGTTGTCTAACGGCAAGTCGCGTTATAGTCACGAAAAATTTGATTAATTTAGGCATGTCCATGGCATGAAATTCAGCTTTTTTTGTGCCTTGCGCGTGAATGCTTTTTTCATGTCACTCAGCACGAATTTCTAGAAATAGTTTTTCATGTCCGTGGCACGACTTTTTTTGCGTGTCATTTTCAGTATTGTTTTCTCTTTTTCCCCCTATTTTGAAATCATTTTCACCTGGGGTTGGGGTTAGATTTGGGGTTTGGTTTAGGATGTACTTTTATGTATTGGTTTCTACATGTTTTTCTTCTGCTTTTCAAACTATTCTTGCCTGTAGTTGGGGTTAGACTTGGGGTTTGGGTTAGGATGTCTAAAATGTACAGTAACAGAAAGTGATTCTAACCCCAAGCGACAATGGTTTAAAAATCAGAAAATAAAAAAATAAATCATGAAAAAAGGTATAAACCAATACTTAAAGTGACATCTTAAAGCAAACACCAAATCTATACATAAACCGAAGCGACAATGGATTAAAAATAGGACAAACAGTTGAGTAACAAATACGTGACAATGACACGTAAACAGTAATACGTCATACGTTCACGTAAAAAGGCGTAAAAACGTGTCAGTATCACGGAAAAGACTCACAAATTTGCGTGACTATAGGTACATAATTCGTGATGCAGGGTTGTCTCACAGCAAGTTGTCTTATAGTCACGAAAAATGTGATTAATTTATTTGTGTCCATGGCACAAAATTCAGCTTTTTGTGCCTTAGGCGCGAATGGATTTTTTGTGTCACTCAGCACGAATTTCTAGAAATAGTTTTTCATGTCCGTGGCACGACTTTTTTTCGTGTCATTTTGTGTATTGTTTTCTTTTTTTTCCCCTATTTTTAAATCACTGTCGCTTGGGGTTAGGGGTTAGATTTGGGGTTTGGGTTATGTTCTTTTATGCATTGGTTTCTACATTGTTTTTTTTTCCGCTTTTAAAACTATCTCACCTGAAGTTGGGGTTTGGGTTATGATGTCTAAAACTGTAGCAGAAAGTGATTCTAACCCCAAGCGACAAATGGAAAGAAAATAGGAAAAAAATTAGAAAACAATACATAAAATGACACGAAAAAGAAGGTCGTGCAACGGACATGAAAAACTATTTATAGAAATTTGTGAGTGACATGAAAAAGACATTCGTGCTTAAAACACGAAAAAGCTGAATTTCGTGCCATGGACATGATTCAATTAATCGTGACTATAACACGACTTTCCGTGAAATCAGTCTGAAATTCTTTGAAATTGTTTGAACATTACATTGTTTGACACAGCAATGCTGGCTCAACCAATGTGGTAAGTTTGGAGCAAGACTACAGTATATATTTGGGAAACTGTACTGTATACGTAATACCTGCTGTTTCCACTAATAATGATTTTATGCTACACACAGGCTTGTTAAAATTACGTATCTCTGCTTACATTAGTACATAACATGCAATACATTTCATATGGCTGCATCTTTCAAATTACACACTACATGGGAAAAGTTTATAAAGACATAGCCCAGGATAATGACTAAAATTTTTACCACATAAGAGGATAAACAAATATTAATATCAGCTGTAGTTATTTTATGTTTTATTACCTGTGAGTTTTTAATAAAAACTAGTGCTGGGCAACGATTAATCGTTTTAATTGCAATTAACCGAACGGTTTTACTGTGATTAATCGCAGTTAATCGCATTGTTATGCGCAAAATAAAAAAATTAATTCAAAAGTGGTATATTGCACATTTTATTTAAAAAAGTACTGCTATATGAACAATAATATTTGGTTTGCAAACACTTTAAACAAATAAGGTACTTTTTTCAACAGTATTACATTGTAGTAACGAAAATATTTCCTGGAAATCTCAACTTAAAACTTTAGTGTAGTCAAATATAAAACCAAAGCTATTTTCCACTGTCATGGCAAAAACAATTTATGCTCATAGCTCAGAGCCTCTATCATAACATTATAACAGGTCCAAGCAGTTAACAGCTTTTTTTCTGAACAGGTACCAGCAGAAACATTTTTCTTTATCGGGGAGCAACATATTTAGTAACAAGTGTCCCCAGAGTGAGTTAGTGTATGAACAAAAAAGGTTTTACTATGCATGGGACTTTTAGTCTGTAAAGTCCTAAGAACGTTCTTTAGACCAACATTTTCAACAATACTAATCGGCCTGCAGTTTATAGTTATCCACTTCGCTATTGCATTTGTTAGCCTCTCTTGCTTTCGTTTATCTATACTTCTCCCAAAGACTGCATCCAATGTAGTCTGCCGAAGCCTCCCTCCACTGCTTGTTCAGGTGGGTGGTTTGCTGGCATCAATGGTGTGTGCTGCATTTAAGTGATACTTAAGACTCCAAGTACTCCGGTGATAAGAAAATTCACAGTGGTTACAAATAACTTTTAATATGCAATATTAAAGAATACACAGTATGATTTAATGCTTTAGAATGTAATTTTTTTCCCAATACAAATACCCTAATAAAGCACAGATGCTTGTAAAATGTAACTAATTTAACTAAGTATTGTCCACCTCTGCTATCAAGTCCAACTAAATTCAATTTAAACTGATAATAGTCAGTTTTACTGGCATTTTCCCAGCAGTCGCTATGAAAACCAACCATTTTGTTGAACGTTTTGCTACTCAACAGGGCGAGTTCCGGCGTGGTGACGTGGAAAAGTGACGTCAATGCATACCCTCGCTCCCCTGACACTTCTTTTTACCTCATTTGGAGGATTCTTGCTTGAGATGCTAGGACACTCACTGACACTAATGCACACATCAGCATCTTCTTTATATTCCACCCTATTTTTAAACATCTAGACAAAGTAGCAGATAGTTCTTGTCGCAAGGAAAGCTGCATTTCAGTCCCTGAGGTGCTAATAGGAAATTACAGCCTGTATGTGCTCTAGGTTCACCTATATTTGGATGATAGCAGCTCTCTGACTCCAGAGCACTGCAGCATGTAAGATCGATGCTTTCAGCCAGACTTCTTCTCTTTAAATCTGAGAGTATGTTCAATTATATCCTTTAAATAACTCTCTTACTGTACATAGGATCATGCCCATTTTCGTGCATCGTCCGTCTAGTGAAAGTCATTTTTAACACATTCAGGACTATCTTTCATTAAAAAAAAAAAAATTTTAGCATGCATGAATGTGCTGAAAGAAAATAAATCGTATTGGGAACATTCATTTTAACATTAATGAACCGAGCAGGTTTTGCTGCCTGATATCATAGAAGACCCTTTTTACTTCAGAAATTTTAATTCTCTGTTTCTTAGAAACCCACCTACACTGAAAAAAATGATTAATTGAATTTAATCAATTTTTTTAAGGTAAGTGGTTGCAATCAATTTATTTAAGCTACATTTAAACAAAAGTTTTATATTTTATTTTACTTTACTAATCTTTTTTGTTTAAATTGAGCTTAAATAAATTGATTGCAACCACTTACCTTAAAAAAAATATTAAATTCAATGAATCATTTTTTCAGTGTACTGTATCTGGACTTCAAAACCAATATACTTATTTCCTTTACGATTGAGGCAAAAGGTGCCCATGTAAATGTAGATAATTGACTCGCCCTCCCTACGTGTGTGCAAAACTGTGCATTCCATAAATTTTTAAAAGATTTTTTAAAAGTAGGTTTTTAGGAGCTTGTTTTGACATTGACCAATATATCTGTCACGGTTCATTTTTGTGAAGGAATTTTGTTAGAGATCAGATTCAGAACGATTATCAAAACATAAATGGAGTGTAAAATTAATAAATAAGTTTTGCTTCAGTTTTTTTTTTATTGGGTAAGCATCTAATGGATAATCGTGGTATTACAGATACCCACAAAAAACTCATCAGGAACACGTTTTTTCAGGCAAACGTTTTTACTTAATTGACGAGATAACTCGTCAATGGTGAGGAATGAGTTAATGTTTTTTATTTTATTTTTTAGGAAAAATGAATAGCAGTAGCACCCTTTGACTTTCTGGTTGCACCGCCTGACATCTGCAATGAATTTACAGATTTCTATTTGGATGCTGGTATAAGCTTTTAATATCAAAATTCATATATATATATATATAATCTTTCTAAATACAATAAAAATGCAGTTGATAAAGTAGCATTTTGTCTAGTTTTATATTGGTTGTACCGCCTGACACAGAACGTGTACCAGCCGATCCTATTTGAGGCTATTTTTAGTAGGCCTATATTTGAGATAATTTTTTCATTCCACCATAAAAACCAACTGGAGTTCACTGGATGATGAAATATCATGTTTACTGTACATACTTGTTAACTTCCTAATAAAAGGCCCATGATTGTGGTTGTAGTATTTTGACATTTGTTCATTTTTTTAATTATCCCAACAACTGATAACTGTGAAGAAAATGTTCTGAAAATAAAAAAATCAAAAATCAAAATCTTTGGCATTATTTTATCATTTAACCACCATTTTTTAACATTTGTCTTGAATTGCTCATTTGTACGGACAGTCAAGTTTGATTTGAGATACCAAAATGAACATTTGTATTTATTTTTAATAAAAATATTGAAAATATATTTCAACTTAATACATTTTCTAGAATAGGCTACACATACAGCCCGACAAGGAGTGTAAAGATTAAAGGACCTTTATTTTTCAGCATGTACACAAACTGTTAAAATCCCTCTGTAAAGAGAAACACGGCATACAGTATGCATATATCTCAGTAATGTGGTAGCCAAACACAAAATGAAACATCCTACTGTAGATTTTGTGTTAAAACCCACTTTTCCCACCCATGTCCTGCATGCATACGCTATAAATTATGCATCACAATGTGCTGGAAAATGTGAATACTTGGTAAGTTTGTGATCTGTCTTCATCGGTAGATAAAAGTCTCTGGGCTGTTAATTCTTGTTAAAGAAGCTTTAAGGCTCATTAGGACTGTTGCCACTACCCGATTTTTGCGTTTGTTTCTATGATTACAGGAGAAATGGGCAGTAGAAATACCACTGCTATTTATACATTGACCTCATTTGCATCTTCCATACCAGGCGAGTTTTGCTCTCTCTCAGTGCACTATGGTTGTCTTTCCAGGCCATGAATTATCTTTTCCCCATTATTAAATTGTTAATATATAATAACACAGTGGCAAACGCCATCTTGACTATGTTTAAGGTGCTGGGTTAGCATGATTCTAGCAATGCAAAGGTCATGGGTGTTTCCACAAATTGATAAAAATGTATGCCCTGTAAGTTGGATAAAAGCATCTGCAAGCATCTTAAATGTAACTCACACACAAAATTTGCTTTAATGATTTATTCTTTGTTGCATCACAACAAAAAGGTCCCTGGTTCGAGCCCCGGTTGGGTCAGGAGGTCTTTCTGTGCCGAGTTTGCATGTTCTCCCTGTGTCAGCATGGCTTTACTCCGGGTACTCTGGTCTCCTCCCACAGTCCAGAAAAAAAGGTGAATTGGAAATTTCAAATTACACTGTAATTTTATTTCTCTCTGACACAAACATCATTCCTGCATAGAAATAGTCCAAAACATCATTATAAGTTGTAAGTGACACATTCGAATAAGCACTGATGGCTTGGACCATTTCATGAGAAATGCTGAACCTGTGTGTAAACAAATCTGAAAAAATGTCTTGAGGGGGTATGAGCTGAATAATTGACAACAGAACATTACATTATTAAAAATGAATTTTCACCTGAAGTGTAAGAGTCACTTCGCTTTGCATTGTAGCTGTGTACCACTTCGGGGTATGCAATAATTTTTAATAAATCAACAGACTTAAGCCAGTGATTTTTTTATTAATCACAGTTAACAAGCAAAGTTTCAGATTACCAAAACATGTTATGTGTGTCTCTTAATGGGTGTGTACTAAGATGCTTGTGTACCAAGTATAGCAAACTGCAAATAGTGCTCCTGTAAAGCTCAGTGGCAGACTCAGACGTCACGCTCATGGACCGTTGGCTGAATGTCTGATCTATATGAGACACTTTTTTGGAAACACTTCAGCAGCTTTGAAAGTCATCCTCTGATTGGTTGAATTATACAGGATTTCTGGGAAATGTGTGTGTCTGGTTTTTTAACAGTTCGCCTGGAAACAACCCAAAACGCAATTAGTGCACTGCAAACAATGATATTCAAGAACAAAAAATTCTTAGTATTTTTGTCTTGTTTTCAGTAAAAATTCTTACATTAAGATGCTTTTTCTTGATGAGCAAAACGACCATCAACACAAACTGTCAGATTAAGTATTGTAGAACTATTATGTATGTATTTTACACACCGCATTTCTTTGTGATGTTACTGTGTTGGAAATAAAAACGACTAGAAGTGCACTTTACTGAAGAGCACTTTACTGTACCTCTCCAGATTTTTCTTCTTGACCTTCTTTATTTGGAGCAGGCTGAACATCTTTAGTGGGCTTCTGTCAACTAAGCACAGGTGAGGAAAACAATCAAGACTACATCATATGGCGTCCTTGATACCTCGCTGGTAAACAAGCTGTCAGCTGTTAGATTCATACGGTGAGTGTGTGGAGCGGCTGTACAGATGGATTCAAAACAAATACGGTTAAGCCGTTGGGATAAGATTGCGCGGTGGGGTGATGAAGAGGGAGGGTGAAGAAAGACCAGGGGTAATAAATCAAAGCATGTAGGAGATTGGCAAGAAAGTAAATTTCAAGCCTTCCTCTGCCCCTACTATGGAAAGCGGCCAAGCTCTTTATTCAGCGGATTTGAATGCGTTTTAGCGTGAGAGGATTTACCAAAAGGTAAGCGATGTAAAATCAATAGAACCATTAACCTTGAGGTACTGTATGGTATTTAACTGACAGGTATAGGGGAAACTCTAGGACACGGAAATCTAGGAATGGGATGTTAACATTTGAAGGACGCTTTCTTTTGAACACCCGCTGAGTCCGTTCAGGAGTATGTAATATGTTTCCTCAAATATTGACTTTTGACATCTCTCGGGTGAAATCAACAGTGCAAACCTGTGCTTCTTATTCACGAAACACCTGCCATGTTGTTTTCAGGGTTCATATTTCAATAAATCATTAGGTTTGCTATTACCAAGGAGACGTTTGTTTGCATGATTCATCAAATGATGATCAAATTATGGGGAACAGCTTTATAAGCAGGCATATATCCAGATGTGTTGTGTTTAAAAGAGCTGATTCAGGTGTCAGGATCGCAGCAATAAAGCTATGCTGTATTGTCCTATAAAAGTATGCTAGATTGCTGTAGTCTACAGTCTTTAAAAATTAATACATAGAAATGGCCCAATAAGCAGAGCAACTTATACAAATTGCATTCAGCGTTTTATGTGGTGCGTCTGAATTGTTAATGTGCTTACATTTTAATGGGTTGCATTACTCATAATGATGATGACGTAGCACGTCTGAGCCTAGGTTTTGTTGAAAAAGTAACAATCACAAGCAGAAATTTTGGCACTGGGTCAAAAAAGTGCTAGGGATGGAATCACCTTTTTCGGCTGCTACGACCCTGGCTGCTGTACGGTATTTTGCATTCAAACGAACGGTGCTCTCTAGCGCCTCCCCTTTCCAAATGCATGTTGCAACTACGGTAGCCGTTATGTAATTGCTGATCTCCTTGTCCATTGCAGCTGGTTTACGTGTTCTGAATGAAAACGCGTTGTGGAAACGCGTTGGTAGGCTAGTGCTTTTTGTCCCTCTCTGCTATTATAGTTTTTATTACCTGTTCAATGTAAATAAAGAGAAGAAATTCTAAGCTTACAAAGAAAAGTCAGATCACTGGCAGAGGTCATTTGACACCAAGGAGGACATATTTATGAATAAAGACATTGAATTTGATTAATGAAACACTTAAAATCCTACTTATTGCCTTTTTAAGAGACAACATTTCCCTGCCAATGACGCTTTCCTGACGAGTTTTTATGGTAATCTATACTTCTGCTAGTATCCACTTGATGGCGCTCTTACCCAATTTATTAAAAAACTGAAGCAAAACTAATTTAATTAATTTTAAACTCGTGCATGTAAATTTTTAAAACGCATGTTTTGATAATCGTTCTGGATCTGATCTCTAACATAAGTCCTTTACAAAAATGCAATTATTTCAGCTTTTTGCTCAACAATTTTTTTTTTTTTGAAGAAACCATTTTAAAGAGGTTATAAAAAGAAAACAAATGAATAAAGGAAGAATTTTTTCCCCCGTTTTATTTGTTTGTTTGAAAGCAGAGGGTCTTTTCTTTCATTTGATATATTTATATGTTTATATATTTATTAAAGAACATTTTCCTGGAATGCATTTTGTGAAGCTTTTGTGAAAATCACAAAAAATACTGGAATGCAACTTTTTAACAAAAGTTAAGTATTTTTAGTTACATTTTGTAAGCATCTGTACCTTATCAGTGTGTTTGTCTTCGGCAAAATTTTATTTCACTACATTATAAAGCATATATTCATACTGTTTATTCCTTCATATTGCATATTCAAATTTATCTAATAACATTAAAATTGTATGCTTTCATACTTTTACTCAAGTAATGTTTAATGTACTTAATTTTAATGTACTTAATTATTAAATGTAAAAAAAATCATGAAATTCATGAAAAAACACAAATACTTGAATATATGTATATGTCCTTTGTCTAATTGATACATGTGACTCTCCAGCTTGGTTGCATCCCAGAGAAGTCAGTATAAAAAGAAATGACACGTAGCAAATCACATTGCAGGCTTTAAAGGTCATCACCGCCTCCTATCAGTCACATTACTGATTCTCAGATGAAACAAAATTTTTTATATCTGCAAGACAAACACTTTGGCATATCGCTCAATACCGATTACCAATTTAATGGTGAGATTCTTTAATCAATCGTTATCCGATTAAAATGCCATTTTCAAAGAGCTTGAATGCTAATTTAATCTAAACGCTGTAGCTTTATTGCATTTGTGTTCCTCTAAAGCCCTGATTAGAGTTTAGTGAAAGCAGCGGCTGACATTTTAAATGGGAAGCATGAGAGGAAAGCAATTAGAGTTTTGCATGTGTGATATTTAACTGTTTTCTTTACAGAATGTGGAGAGTAAGAAATGACATCAACAACCTAATCTGAACAAACATCTGATATCATAGGAGGTGTAATAGACACTTAAGTTATGACACTGCAGACACTTGCTTTGCACTTCTTTCATGATATCAGTTAATTATACACTCTTTAAAAAATAAAAGTGCTTCATGAAGCCATATAAAACCTTTTCTGTTTAAATGCTTTTTAAAGCCACTTTAACATCTGAAGGACCTTTCGGTATCACAAAAGGTTCTTTAAGGTGATGCAAGGTTCTTCAGATTATAAAAATGTACAATAGAAGTGGTTCTTAAAGAACCTTTGACTAAATAGTTATTTGAGGAACTAAAAAAGTTTATTCTATGGCATCAATTAGTCACGATTAAAAAAAACTAGATTGCTTGAGTCCATGGTTGGGTAAAATATGGACAAACCCAACCACTGGGTTATAAATAAACCTACACTCACTGTAATAAAAAGGTGCCTCATATAGGTACCTCAAAAGTACATATTGGTACCAAAGAGTTCACATTAGTACCTTAAAACTATGTACTGGTACCAAAAAAGTTCATATTAGTACCGCAAAAGTACGTACTAGTACCAAAAAGTTCAAATTAGTACCTCAAAAGTATGTGCTGGTACCAAAAAGTTCACACTAGTATCTTAAAAGTATGTACTGGTACCAAAAAGTTCACATTAGTACCTCAAAAGTACGTACTGGTACCAAAACGTTCACACTAGTACCTCACAAGTACGTACTGGTACTAAAAAGTTCACATTAGTACCTCAAAAGTACGTACTGCTACCAAAGAGTTCATGTCAGTATCTCAAAAGTATGTACTGATACCAAAAAGTTCACATTAGTACCTAAAAATTATGCACTGATACCAAAGGGTTCACATTAGTACCTCAAAAGTATGTTCTAGTACCAAAGACTTCACATTAGTACCTCAAAAGTACGTACTGGTACCAAAAAGTTCATGTCAGTACCTCAAAAGTATGTAATGGTACCACAGAGTTCATATAAGTACCTCAAAAGTATATACTGATACCAAAGAGTTCACATTAGTACCTCAAAAGTACGTACTGATACCAGAGAGTTCATATAAGTACGTCAAAAGTATGTACTGATACCAAAGAGTGGATATTAGTACCTCAAAAGTATGTGCTGGTACCAAAAAGTTCACACTAGTATCTCAAAAGTGTGTACTGGTACCAAAAGTTCACATTTGTATCTCAAAAGTACATACTGGTACCAACAAGTTCACACTAGTACCTCAAAAGTATGTACTGTTACCAAAAAGTTCACATTAGTACCTCAAAAGTACGTACTGGTACCAAAACGTTCACACTAGTACCTCAAAAGTACGTACTGGTACCAAAGAGTTCATGTCAGTACCTCAAAAGTATGTACTGATACCAAAGAGTTCACATTAGTACCTCAAAAGTATGTACTAGTACCAAAGAGTTCACATTAGTACCTCAAAAGTACGTACTGGTACCAAAGAGTTTGTGTCAGTACCTCAAAAGTATATAGTGATACCAAAGAGTTCATATAAGTATCTCAAAAGTATGTACTGATACCAAAGAGTGGATATTAGTACCTCAAAAGTATGTACTGATACCAGAGAGTTCATATAAGTACCTCAAAAGTATGTACTGATACCAAAGAGTGGATATTAGTACCTCAAAAGTACGTACTGGTACCAAAGAGTTCATAAAAGTACCTCAAAAGTACGTACTGATACCAGAGAGTTCATATAAGTACCTCAAAAGTATGTACTGATACCAAAGAGGGGATATTAGTACCTCAAAAGTACGTACTGGTACCAAAGAGTTCATATAAGTACCTCAAAGTATGTACTGGTACCAAAGAGTTCATATAAGTACCTCAAAAGTATGTACTGATACCAAAGAGTTCACAATAGTACCTCAAAAGTACGTACTGATACCAAAGAGTTCATATAAGTACCTCAAAAGTACGTACTGGTACCAAAGAGTTTGTGTCAGTACCTCAAAAGTATATAGTGATACCAAAGAGTTCATATAGGTATCTCAAAAGTATGTACTGATACCAAAGAGTGGATATTAGTACCTCAAAAGTATGTACTGATACCAGAGAGTTCATATAAGTACCTCAAAAGTATGTACTGATACCAAAGAGGGGATATTAGTACCTCAAAAGTACGTACTGGTACCAAAGAGTTCATAAAAGTACCTCAAAAGTACGTACTGATACCAGAGAGTTCATATAAGTACCTCAAAAGTATGTACTGATACCAAAGAGTGGATATTAGTACCTCAAAAGTACGTACTGGTACCAAAGAGTTCATATAAGTACCTCAAAAGTACGTACTGGTACCAAAGAGTTTGTGTCAGTACCTCAAAAGTATATAGTGATACCAAAGAGTTCATATAAGTATCTCAAAAGTATGTACTGATACCAAAGAGTGGATATTAGTACCTCAAAAGTATGTACTGATACCAGAGAGTTCATATAAGTACCTCAAAAGTATGTACTGATACCAAAGAGTGGATATTAGTACCTCAAAAGTACGTACTGGTACCAAAGAGTTCATAAAAGTACCTCAAAAGTACGTACTGATACCAGAGAGTTCATATAAGTACCTCAAAAGTATGTACTGATACCAAAGAGGGGATATTAGTACCTCAAAAGTACGTACTGGTACCAAAGAGTTCATATAAGTACCTCAAAAGTACGTACTGATACCAGAGAGTTCATATAAGTACCTCAAAAGTATGTACTGATACCAAAGAGGGGATATTAGTACCTCAAAAGTATGTACTGGTACCAAAGAGTTCACATTAGTACCTCAAAAGTATGTACTGATACCAAATAGTATACACATCTGTACTTACATGGTACATATTAGGACCTTTTTAAAGGGTACTGCCCTAGTCAGTGCGTTTTACAATATTCCAATATTAACTTGATGCGTAACAGAATTCTGTTTGACATATAAACAGAGAGTGCCTTTGTGATAACTATTCCCATATATGAAAACTACAATACTCATTCTTGCTAGAAATGCAATTAAAAGGTGTACAAAGTGAAAATATAACCTTATTTACAATAAATTTGTGCTCCAGATGCTTTCTTGGCCGCCATTTTATTTTTTCCAACTTTCGAACGAATTTGTTAATCTTCAACATTTTACACTAAACAATACTTTTGGAAATTGTATTTAGGTTTTACTATAATAAAATGCTATATGAGAAGGCACAGTAGGGAATGTTGGCTAGGTAAGACTCATGACTAATACAGGAAAGACTGTGAATAATCATCATTTTGTTCTGCTTCTTATGGCAGTCCATATTGACAAAGACTGTCAAGTTCAAAAAGAAGTACAAAACAAACCAATAAAACAAATATTTACCTCATACATTATGGTGTAGTGGTATATATATACAGTATTCCTTTAGGTAATTGGCTGGATTGTACAGAATATGTGCAAGTGGGATCACATTTCTGGAGGTAAAAGGGCAGATAAATTGCTGTACGTGCTTTCTATGCATACTGTGGCCTTTACATTATCTTAATATGCTCCTTTGGGATTACTGTCCATGACGAAGATCAATAAGTGCACCATACACAGTCTGTAGATATTTTTAACAGAACATAATAAATAAAACATAACAAAACATATATTGGACATCTCTTAGTAACAAGTTTAATACTCCACATTATTACAGGAGAGAGACAATGGCTTCTCGGTCAAACAGGAGATGCACGCTGGTATTTTTAGCCTGGAGAGGAGTGTTTAATTATTTCTGAAGCGACTGCTGTTAGCCTACTTTGTTTAACTGAGTGTCTTGACATCCTTACAATGAAGCAGGGAGGAGATGTAGGATTCGTGCTGATGTACGAACACATCCTGAGAGAAACATCAGCTTCTTCTACAATACGCCTTATTCAGTCCGCCGCCATGTTGAGTCCAAAACAAGGCTGTACAGGATGGATGTCCACAGCGTGTGCTTTAAACTTATTGTTTTATATCAGGATGCTGGTCACTCAGACATCAAAACACAGAAAATACATTGTTTTACAAATCTCCACAGGACAAAGAACCTTAAAGCTCATGTAACACACGCTGTTTCTGCATTTCTGATGTTAATCTGGAGTACCTATAGAGTAGTATGACATCCTTTATATCTCTGAAGAGTCTTTAGTTTAATCAGATTTATTAAAGAAAGATTAGCTTTTCCGATAACGTACGAAAAAATGAAGAAGGAGGAGTTATACCGCGGGAGGAGCGAGTACGAGTCATGCAACACTATACAACACTGTTTAACTTATGATTCACTACATGTTCGTGTCATTTATATACAGTAATATGCACGCGACTATTTCCAACATAAGACAGAAGTCTTACTTACCACGTGTAACTCGTCATGACCCGGTTCTGAAAATCCACCGCATCAAACACACACGCGAAACGCCGCTGCTAATCCGGATAATAAACTATATCCATTGTTTCCATAAGGCTGGATGTCTTCTCCTTACATCCAAAAAACACTTCTTCTTTCGTAACCATTGTTGACTTTTGAAATTAAACAAAGGTGAGTGGCGTGATAAACTGTTAGCAAGCTCTAGCGTCTCCCGCTGATTGACGGGTGGGCGGGGTTTTCCGGGGGAAGTTTTCCAGGGGAAGCCCATATAAAGAAGTAATACGTTTCGAAAACCCCTGAAACGTCAGTTAGAACCATAATCGAAAAAAATTTGCCGAAACTTGTACGAACCCTGGCGAAGTGCATTCGGCACAGAAATACTCTGTAACACGTCCAACTGCTGTTTTGACACTTTGTCTACGTTTAGCATGAGGAAACAACTCTATAACTGTGTTAATAAGTCAGAATGCTTGAAATACCATTAAACCCCCCCTTTAAAGGAATATTCCATTTTCTTAAAAGAAAAATCCAGATAATTTACTCACCACCATGTCATCTAAAATGTTGATGTCTTTCTTTGTTCAGTCCAGAAGAAATTATGTTTTTTTGTAGAAAACATTGCAGAATTTTTCTAATTTTAATGGACTTTAATAGAGCCCAACAGTTAAAACTTAACTCAACACTTAACAGTTTTTTTCAACGGAGTTTCAAAGGACTATAAACAATCCCAAACGAGGCATAAGGGTCTTATCTAGTGAAACGATTGTCATTTTTGACAAAAATATATACTTTTAAACCACAACTTTTCGTCAAGGTCCGGTCAGCGCGACCTAACGTAAATGCATAGTGACGTAGGGAGGTCACATGTTACATATATAAAACGCACATTTGCGGACCATTTTAAACAATAAACTGACACAAAGACATTAATTAGTATCAGTTGACATACAACAACGTAGGAACGGTCCCCTTTCAAGACGCTTGTAAACACTCGGGCGGAGGTTCGCGGACGTCCTCCGTGACCTCGACACCTCAGGACGTATTGCGTGGGGTCACGCTGGCGCATCACAACCGGATCTACACGACGAGAAGTTGTGCTTTAAAAGTGTATATTTGTTTTTTTTTATTGTCAAAAATGACAATCGTTTCGCTAGATAAGACCCTTATGCCTTGTTTGGGATCGTTTATAGTCCTTTGAAACTCCGTTGAAAAAAACTGTTAAGTGTTGAGTTAAGTATTAAATGTTGGGTTCTATTAAAGTCCATTAAAATTAGAAAAATTCTGCAATGTTTTCTTCAAAAAACATAATTTCTTCTCGACTGAACTAAGAAAGACATCAACATTTTGGATGACATTGTGGTGAGTAAATTATCTGGATTTTTCTTTTAAGAAAATTGACTAATCCTTTAAAAAAAACATGGATTGTTAAAATGAGACCAAATGAGAAGCTGAAAACCAAACTAAAGAGAGATCTATTTAATCTCACGCTTTGAGACACAACAAGATCCCATTTGTGATTTTTGTCCTGATAAAACCTACAGCACACTCTTATTAATCTCATAAATGGGTATAAAAACATCATACTATCCAGTGCAGTCTCTCCGTTGGAGCTACTAGATTCTCAGGTTTCTGTTTGCCTTGAAGTATAAAAAGATTACAATCTGTTGCTGACACGTCATTTGAAAAACTTGTCTAGCGGCAATATATTATTGACCTGAGAAGACTGGGCTGCATTACTAGAAGATTAGGTCAGTGCATGTATCCTCCGAGGGTCAATCCACAGACATGAGGAAAATTTGTTGAGCTGATATATCTTTTTAATGGTGCTGTAAAAGACCATCTTCAAGCCAATTCACTATTCTCTATCTCTTTGTCTGTCTGTCTTCTGAGTTTTAATCTTGAAACCGTGAACACTCCAGGGACAGACAACTTGGCAATTTAAGTAAAAGCTCAGGAAGCAAGTGCCAGTCCTACATCTGTAAAGCGTCTAGAGACTTGTGGGGGATTTTACTTTGATACGAGGGAGGGGGAACTATAATATATTCCATGTAGTGACTAAGAACTTGATATGAGTTCTGGCAGGTCTTCAAAGTTTGGCTGCATGCATAACATGCATCCTTATATATACACTCCCTGACAAAAGTCTTGTCACTTGTGTACAAATTCACCTGAAGTGCTGCTAAAATATATTTCTAATCAAGATTTCAAGAAATGGCTCATTTGACAAGCCCAGGTCAGGCAGCCCCCACAAGACAACTGCTCAAGAGGACCATTTGTCGGCTCGAAAATCTAAGGAAAGCGTTTTCTTTTAATTGACGAGTTAACTCGTCAATGGCGAGGAAAGAGTTAATAAATCAGATAGCTATCCGATCAGAGAAACAGGTGTAAAAAGGCCCTATGTGTTTCGAAAGATAATTCAAACTGAATTGCTCACAGTGGCACAAAAATGGATGCCTACGCAAAAACGCGTAATAAACAAGCAAATATAAGAAAACAACCCCCTTCAAAAGATGCTTGATTAGAAAATGGATATTTCATATGCTAATTAAACACCTCACTTGTAACTTTGATTCTTTTGATTCAATTTATCCAAGAATTGGAAATATGCGTTGTTGATTGAAGGTCCAAGGGTTGTCAATAATCAGTGAGAATAATCAGTGTCTGAAAGCAATTTCAGTTTCAAGTCCTCCACTGTAATTAGCTTCAATCCATCACTAAAGCTGGCGTATACTTTTAGATAGTGGGCCGTAATTATGAGCTGTCTTAGTGACTAGTTCATCTCATGTTCTAATCATAGCTGAAGCCCCCACCTGCCCTCGCGCAAGACTCTTTGGCCACACTCACACTGCATATTCATTTATACATAAAACCTCTTATTATTAAAGACATTAAAAACGAGATTCTGATTGTAATTATGATGATTAAAACAACAACCTTGTTATTGTGAATAAGATACTTCAAGTAGTTTACATGATGAGATTCACATTTCCATACGCTTTTAAAGGTTCTAAAATGAATGTCAAAGAAGAACCATTTTTGATTCTCCAAAGAACCTTAGTTACTTCTTAAAAGATCAATTTCATTCTTACAGTACGTTAAAAGGAGGCTTTATTTTTTTTTAACTGCACCAGTGTGTTTTCAGTGCCCATGATGCCAGTTGCTTTTCATCTCCGCTCGCTGTCAAACAATGACCTTTTCTTGCATTAGCCTTGTTTTCAAGTAATGTCACACCATTTAAAAGCCAACATATGATAAATGTACGCTAGATTGCCCCTTCAAACACCGCTAGACCCCTATTAATACTCACTCCTACCCGTAACATTCATTTCCTTTGACTTAAATATCAAAGCTGTGTTTCATGAACAGAAATGCACCGTCCACAATGCCTGACATGAATCTTTATTAATTTGATATTTACATTTAGTATAACAAAATAGTTGACACACCTTGAACTTACATTTAAACTTTCATCGATATTGTGTTAATGTGACGTACCTGTACACAAGGTTGCAAAACACATACGAGATGTATTGTGATTAAAAACTGTACAGCATTTACATTCCATTGTTTTTATGAGAACATACTGAAAAAAAAACATCAGAATGAAAGCAGGGCTTTTATAAACACATTTTGGGTTGGAATTTTGCATTGTAAAAATAGGGATTTAATTAGTTAACCCTGTAAAACCCTCGGTTGAAATATTACAACATCAGTTTAAAATCTAATAAAGTATACCTGTAAATGTTTTTTTTTTCTCTTTAAAAATCACATTTACACAACTAAAAAGTCCTAATGTTTAACCCTGCAATGATTTTGAATGGTAGACTTTGTAAATAGGTTTGTTTTCCTGGCCGTGAACTTACAAAACCTGCAAACCTGCGTTGAGGAACATAACCTTTTTTACTGGACTAAATAGATCAACAATCCAGTAAAATGCCTAAAATATTTTTTTCTGTGATAAGTTATGTGTCTAGATCATGCAGATTTTAAGATACAGCTGAATGTTTTGATTATATTAGATTTTGAGCTTGTTATGTCAATGTTGTGATTTTACAACATTGGGTCTGAAGGGTAGCAAAATTTACCTGTGCACCTTGCACATTACATTATTTTGCTGTACTTCTAAACTGTACTGTTAAACATTTACTTTTTAAAAAAAAAATTTGTAACAAAATATAATATTGATGTAAAATGTCTATTTTGAGTTTTAATCAAAGTTTTAAGAGTATTAAATATGTTTATAGGAAATAAATGATTTATTTGGGAATTTGAAAGTATTTATGTGGCAATATTTTAAACTATCTGTATCTTTTTGTTTATAAAGTATTCTTTGTTAGTCCTGTTTTCTTGTTTGGGCTTTGTTTGCTCAAATATCTATTTGCTTCATGAGGGTCAGGTGATATTGTTCTGGAATGTGGGATGGGGGGTATAAGTGATATTAGCATTATAAATAGAGGACAATAAGCTTGCCAGTCATTATTGTGTGAATTGTGTTGAATGGGTGAATCCTTTAAAATGTTTTTCATTTCAGAGTACTACAAGACAGGACTGTCTTATCTACAATGTGTATGATGTCATTTATATCATCCAAATTTGAAAAAAAGTGACTTTGAGATGGGACTCTGATATAACTGATGAGGAGGAATGTGGTGATGCCTCTCAACTATAAAAGAGAAATTAAAAACTTTATGTCTGCCCATATGATGATTATGTTGATGAATATGTTAAAACCAAGCCATTCAAGAACACAGACCTTGCCCCATGACAAGTATTACTGTCTGAAAAATTATTTTATCAGTCTCAATACTGATATTTCTGTTATTGGCATCACTAATGATGCCATCTCCTTTCATATTCCACTGGAGTACCTCAGAAGGTTTGTGTCAAGGTATGATCACGGCTCTGACAGATAACACCAATGAGTACAGTTTCCAAAAGAGACAAATTTTCATAAACAACAAAATGGGACAACTATCATTGAACATGTCTGTAAACACAGCTAAACACAGTAAATACCAGTTTTCTTTCAGTTTGTCTAAATATTTCTTTTGGTTTTGTAAATATAAAATGAGCATATTTTTATAATAAAAAGATTTTTCATAAAAATATGGTTTGTCTGGTTATTATGTATTGTGTGATTATGTATATTGATATATGGGTGATTCTCACGAAACCATTGAAACACCACGGCACTTATGATTTTAGCTTTAAAATGTGTAATATAGTAACATTAAAAAGCATCAGAATGAACACAATACTGTGTTCTACCTTGCACAATGTGTGATTTCAACATAAGAATTTATAATTGGAAATTTTATCTCATTTTCTGCTGAAATTCTCATTACCGCAATGTGTCTGGCTGTGTTTGAACATGCGTTATGTTGTAATTTAATCAAATTAACACAAAAGTATTAAGAAAAAAAATAAATGGATGTTTTGCTAGACTACTTTAGATGACAGAAAACATATTTACTGAATATTCATGTATAATAATAATGAAGAAAAATTAGGAAAATGATGTGTCCATGCCTGATGTTCTCATCCTCCGCAACACTTTCTGAGAACAGTTTAAGCACACATACAGAATTTTAATAAAGTTTGATTTTGAGTGACCAAGCACATGGACCAGTTACTTCAAGATGGCTACCAGGTAAGATCATTTTTTTACAGTTAATTTGAAATATTGTCTTGTCAGAATGCTTACACGACATTTTGATTATCATTACCGCAACAGATGCTTATTAAATGTTAATTTAATTAATAGAAGCATAATACTTTGATTTTAAATGCATGTGCAGAATCTCCAAATTATGTTCTTTCAGGTTTGTCATGTCATTTTGAAAATATGTCAGTGTTGATGTTTTCTGACTGTTGTGGTAATGAGATTTTTTAGGACTAATTTTTTAAATGATGTTACAAAAAGTGTTAAATGATAAGTAAAAGTTTTAAAATTAATGTTCCCATTTACTCCAGACTTTATTTTTCAATGTCTGGTGGGAAAAAAGTTAATTTAAGCAATTTTTACATTTTCATGCTTAACATTTTTAAAACCAAGTTTTCGTGAGAATCACCCATATAGGCTATTGTTATTGAGCTACATGAGCAGTACACCCTGCTAATGAGCTCTTAGATGTTATTAATATCTGTTCAGACAGTTGGTAAAACAACAGCAATTCTGCTACCCCATAGGCCCAATGTTTTAATATTACAACATTTCCATAAAAACTTACCAAAATGTCAAAAATGTAAAAACCCAATGATTGTTGCATTAGAGGACTCTTATAACCACATATAAAAGGTTAAATATTTTTTCAAAGTTTTTTTCTATATTTGGGTCTTATAGGGTTTATAGTTAACTAATGAAGTAAGTTACTAATTGAATAGCTTTTACTGTATACTCGCTCTGCATTCACAAAGTTTGCCAAACGGCACTTTCTATAGCTTGACATTCTGACATCAGTTACATACTGTAAATAACTTAATGTGTACACAAAAAAGTGCAGTTGTAACCATTACTCTGAAATATAGTTGATGACCATTAGCCCGTGATAAGACACTCCAGTGAAACCCATTGAATATCAATGGCCTTTTTAAAACTAATCACCCCTTTCATCATAAGAGATAAAGCTTTTATCCACAAGCGAGTTGTGCTTTATTTTTTGCCAGCCACACAAATGAACGGTCACATGTCAAATCAAACACCTATTTCAGTAAAGACACTAGAGCATCAGACAAAGATACACAGACATAACTTTATATAAAGCGCAGATAGTTTTGCGTACCCTGACGTACACAAAAATACAGAAGACATACGTTGGCTGCGGTTTAATTTGACATACCAATATAACATGCATGATCATTTTTGTCATGGGCTTCAATAAAAGTAATTCTTATTTACATTGTCCTTCATTGTCGGCATAGGCATTCATTTCACGTTTTGTCTTTATAAAATCATAAATAGTATATTCACCTTCTTTACCTATATTCATTTACAAGTAAATAAAGAAATAAATTAAATACTGAGCATTTTGGAGCCATTTATTTACTTTGAAATGACATTCAAGACCTTGCTTGCATAAAGATCTCATTCCTTGCAGCTTCATTGTACAGTTTAGCACATTCACACCAAAACTCCAGAGAGAATACACATACGTTCACACATACAGCACACTTCACTCCCTTCCCAGCTTAGCTTGAGGGGGTTTGGAGACTGAAATGATGGAAACGTACAAATAAATCTCTACTTTTACATTCATTTGGACCTGCACTGAAAGCTCCAATTTCTTTAATAAGTTCTTCGGTCCTAAAAGCGCGGGCGGCTCTCTGAATCCTTCATTTCACACATCGCTGAATGATGGCACTAACCTCCTCTGTATGGATATCCGCCATCTCCTCTATTCGTGCAGTGAATGATATCCTCAGCAGTGCAATATCTTTATGAAAGCCTTTCTGAACTCCACATTGAAAGTGGTATATATGATGGGGTTGACTGCGCTGTTCACATATCCAAGCCAAGTGAAGGCGTTGTACATCTCCAGCGGCACCACGCAGCTCGGGCAGTGAGTCTTTAAAATATGAGTAATAAAAAACGGCAGCCAGCAAATAATAAAAACACCTGCAAATAGGAAAGGTAAGTTGAGGTAGATGTTTTAAATTGTAAAAAAGTGTTATTTGAATTGAATGATTGGATTATAACCTCACCCAGGACAATAGCCAGCATCTGTGTGGCTTTCTTTTCTTTATGCTGGGACATCTTCCTCTTGCTCATTGTTTGGGGTGTCAATGCGGTTCGGGTTTTGCCATTGGGCAGTGCCTCAGTTTCAACAGGCTTTAATTCTTTTGGGGTCTGGACCTCCTTGGCGTGCCCATTTTTCTCCTCTACATATGGCTGACATTCGCCGTGGGAGGGCGAGGCATGGCTGGGGCTCGGGTTGGCAAGCAGATCGACCACCAAAGTGGTTTGCAGCTTCTTTTTCTCTGGAGGACTGATGCTCGTCACAACGTCCACCCCCACATCACCACCCTGGTGAAATACTTCCTTTATCAATTGCCAATAAAGACATATTTAAAATAAATGTTATGATCACACCTTTGAATGAATTTATAATGCATGTGCCAAGTAGTTGCTAAATCAATGCTTGTCAATAATGAGTAAACAAAAATTATGTGTTATAAAATTATCACAAATATGTCTTTTTATTACTCTTGAAGAGTACAAAAAATTATGTGGGATCAACCATAGACTGTAAAAAAATGGACCGCCGTAAAAAAATAAGCTAAAATATTTTGAAATGGCCCCTGACATCTTCCTCCGATGACATCATTTGAAACAAGAGTCTGCGCAGTATGATCGTGAGGTGGAGCCACAGTATCAAGGCCCCGCCCATTTTACCCTATAACTTAATCACAAACACAAATCAAGGCATCACACCCCTTTTTAATAGCATTTAATAGCCAACTTAAACTAATAACAGAAACCATCATTCGGAAAAAAATATTTAAAGGGTGTAATTTGATTTTTAAGTTTGGCTCACGTCCCATTTGTTTACAAAGAGTTGAGAGGGCAGAGTTTAGGACCTGCAGCTAGCCAACGAGAACGAGAAAAATGTTTTGGCTTCACTTTTCAGGACGTCTCTAGCATGCCTGGGAGTGTGCCTAATTTAGAGGTTTTAATAAAATATCAATGAAAAATTATTGAAAAACACAGCCAACGTCAACGTATTATAAACAATATAAGGCCACATCAAAGAAACACTAAGTAATTTGCACTTGCTGTATGCCTCAATGTAATTGTCGTTAAAACGTAACTTACGTTAAAACGTAACTTTTTCCCCACCATTGACAATCTTATCTCGTAAATTAATGCTTCCCTGCCAATGACAAGTTTTTATGGCTATCCACATTTCTGCTATTATCTACTAGATGGCGCTCTTACCCAACTTATATAAGACTTAGGGTCCTATTTTAAGAATCTAAGCGCATGTGCACTTAAGGCATGTCCAAATCGACTTTTGCTAGTTTAACGACATGAAAAATGGTCTATGCGCCTTGCGCACAGTCTAAAAGGGTTGTTCCTATTCTCGTAATGAGTAATGGGTGTGTTTTGGGCGTAATATGCAATAAACCAATGGGATTCTTATCTCCCATCCCTTTTAAAGAGCACCAATGGTCCGATTCGCTATTTTACATTTCTTTGGTGTGTAAGTGTGTATTACTACATGTTAACAATACGCAAAAGGTAAAAACCCCAAAGTAAAGGATGACAGAAGTAATTTTTTTTTTTTTTTGGACTACAGCCTGTAAATTAACTCCTGTTAGCATTGCATTGTGAGCGAATCTTTCAAACATGGTAAGGGGCGTCACATCTCAGGCTGATGTCAGAAGTATTCAGGCCAATTATAACGTACCGATTAGCTGTTCAATCAAAGACACAGAGCTTTTCAAATCTGTGCGTTTCAGGAGAAAGTGAAATCTGGAGCTACAAAAATTTACGGTATGTGGAAAATAATGTGCTTTTTTTAAACATAAACCATGCAAACTCATTGTATTATACCAAATACACAAAATAACGTTTTTTAGCTATGAAATAGGTGTTTTTTATTCCTTTAATTTTATATTTAAAAACATTTGTGTGCTGCTGCGCATCCATTGTGTGTAATAAGCAAACGCACATTGTCGTCTCGTTTATAGGTGCATATTACTAACGTGCTCTTTAAATAACAAAAACAATATTGCGTCATTGACTTTAGACCAGGTTTTAGTTGGTCAATGGCGTAGTCTATTTTACTTGTCTAAAAATAGAAACGCACCAACAATGCGCCTGAACACACCTCGTTTTCAGACCAGAACAGAAAAATGGGCACAAATTTGCTATTTAAACAATGTGGGTAATATACTTACAGGTATGTCGCAATAGTTAGCCTGTCTGGAACCAAGCAGAATTTTATCCACAATACTGTAAGAAACTTGGACTACATGCAAACGGCCCCTACGCTAATAGGATTCTGTTTCTCTCTCCCTCGACCCCGAGGACAATAAGACAGACAGACCCAGTTCCTGCTGCTGTGAAGGTCCTCACACCACTGATCTACTGGCTGTCCTTCAACGTGATGCCCAGCCGATGCCTGACCAACGACCACCAGCTGAACCAGTTTAATCCGCTTACCCGTTTCATATCCCTATCATGTTTATATATATAAATATATATGTATCTCTCTCAAGGGTTTTTTCTCCTCCTAGGAGTTTTCCCACAGGGGTTTTCTCCTAGGGTTTTTTTTTCATCCCCTGGAGAGTCAGCCAACATTGGCCTAACTTAGCACTTTCTTGTATACGTTATTACTACGCTCGCTTGTACGGTTTATTCTTAGCCCCTATATTCTACTTCTTATATTATCTATCGATTTTTCTGTGTTTTCAAAGAATTAATTGCTTTGAAAAGTAAAAGACTGGCAATATTGTTAAGTGTGACATTAACATTAGCACTCATTACGTTTGTATGTATATGTGTGTACGCGCGTGTGTGTGTTAATGTGTGCCCAGTCACTTTGGTTTCAAGTCTTTAGAAATCACACAGCAGAGAATTAAACCATGCCCTGTTAAATGAATAACAAGTAAACAACATTAAACAAATGTGATGGCATACAACAATCAATGATTTTAATATTTAATGAACCTTGAAGAATATGTCAGTTGTGAAAGGGTTTACATTTTAGAAGCTGTCTGTATCTTGATACTTAAAGTACTGTATCAATCTCTGTCCTAATTAAGTAATGGCATAATATGAAAAATGTATGTATGCTAGACCCAGACTTACAAATGCCTACAAATACCAATTAAAAAGGCAAACATTGAATACATTTTCTTTAATAATGGCATTTGTCATGGTTTCATAAACATATATCATGATACTTAGACATCCATGGACAGGTCATTTTTTGTTAAGATTATGGTAATTGATTTTCAACCTACACTCCCGCCCCTAACCGAGGCTAAGGGCACTGTGATAGATGATGTTTAATGGTGCTAATGTAGCGGCAGCTGTATGCTTTCAGGCACAAGATAGACAAATATTAAGACTTACGGCTTTCTTGTTCTGTGCAGGTAAACCCCCATTGGTCTTTATGATAACCGTGCACAATTTCACATCTTCGGGATGAGTGCATTTCTCCTGCGGCAAAGAATAAGAACTTGACTCAGCATGTGGTTAATATTAACTTAAAAGGCAGCGTGGAGCCATGAAAATCTTTTGCAGTTAGATTTGGTGCCACTTGACTCGCATGCAATGCAAATACTTCAGCCAAACACTTCAGCAAAGTGCCCTGCGCTTTCTGGCACTAAAAAGTTGGGAATGATAAGGTGATTGTTTCCGTAATTTGTAAGTACGGTTCCAAGAAAAGACCCTGGAACCCTTTAAAACACAATGGCTGAACCCATTGATCTGAAGTGTTCATTAAAACAGCTGTGGAAGGAATCAATGATGAAAGAATGCAAAGGTCAGGACAAAGAATAGTTTGCGGTTATTTCGCTTTTTGATGACAACAGAATTTAATAGCAAGTTCTCCGTAAAGGGAATTATGTTAAAAGAAATCACAGCAGCTAAGTGCAAGAAATGGTTTAGCTTTTAACTGCTTTTCTTTAACAGGGCCTGGTGGGTAATGCAAATGCTAAAGCAATGACTCTTTAAGTAAAAAACAAATATGCAATAAAGATGGTAACATGAGACATATTCACCACAAATTTCCATAATGTGCATCCTTATTTACACATTGGCTGTCTGTATTGGCCGTTAGCCACGATCAAGTACTAAATTCAACATAAAAATTCAAGCAACTGAGCAGTTCTGGAGAAGCTACCATAAACTGGTGTGTCATGCAAAAAGAAAGATAACTAAGGCCTAGTCCTGGCTTAAAGGAATAGTCTACTCATTTTCAATATTGAAATGTGTTATTGCCTTAACTGGGAGTTGTTGGTGCATCCCTCTATCGTCTGTGTGCGTGCACGTAAGCGGCGCTTCGATAGCATTTAGCTTAGCCCCATTTATTCAATGGTACCATTTAGAGATAAAGTTAGAAGTGACCAAACACATCAACGTTTTTCTTATTTAAGACGAGTAGTTATACGAGCAAGTTTGGTGGTATTTAAGCGGATTTAAAAGAGGAACTGTGTTTTATGGCGTAATAGCACTTTTGGGAGTACTTCGACTCGCCTGAAAAGTCCGCTCCCCTTCTCACTCTCATAATGGGAGAGGGAGGGTGTTAATGCGCGGAGTCGAAGTGCTCCCAAGGGTGCTATTGCGCCATGGAATATAGTTCCTCTTTTAAATCCGCTTAGAAAAGCGCTACGTTTTATTTTGTACCACCAAACTTGCTCGTATAACTACTCGTCTTAAATAGGAAAAATGTTGATGTGTTTGGTCACTTCTAACTTTATCTCTAAATGGTACCATTGAATGAATGGGGCTAAGCTAAATGCTATCGAAGCGTCGCAGCGCGCTCCAGCGCTTACGTGCACGCACACAGATGATAGAGGGATGTATCAACAATTCTTAGTTAAGGTAATAACATATTTTAATATTGAAAATGAGTAGACTATTCCTTTAAGCCAGGACTATGCCGTTTACATTCGGGTACAGTCAGGTTTAAAAAAATTGCCACTGGGTTGGACTTTGGTCTAACTTTCTCTGATTTTCTCAGGTCAGGTCTTTCTTTAAAAAAGAAGACCTCTAGTATGAGTTCGTACCAAGTCCATCATTGATCTCTTTACGGGTCCCCTTAGATCCGAAAACCCGAGGTTCTACCCGAGGCTCTAAAGTGGGTTCGGGTCTAAAAGTTTCATGTGTACCTCGTACACGATTCGGGTATAATATTAGCGGCCTCTGGTAATTTAAAATGAATGTGTTTTTGGCAAATGGACAAGAGAAGACCTGAACTATTTCACTTGTGTAAGTCCTTTACCAACCCCTAATTTTTTTGTAAGAGCGCTTGCGAAATCATGTGGCCAGCGGTAGGTTTATTTTCGTTGAGCCAGACCTATCAGTCAATGCACATTTTAGCGGTTACCTTGGTGTCGTCATCAGGTAACAAATCAAATCAAATGGAGCAGCGGGCCAAAATAATTGCAAGGACTGCACACACGTCAGTGCCATTTACATTCGGGTACAGTCAGGTTTAAAATTGCCATTGGGTTGGACTTGGGTCTAATTTTCTTGGATTTTCTCGGGTCAGGCCTTTCTTTTAAAAAAGTATTTATGCACGTTGCGTTCAGGTAAAAAGTGATCCGGGTCATTTCGGGTCGGGTACATTTCTTCGGGCCCGAGAAGACCTCTAGTATGAGTTCGTACCAAGTCCATCCTCGAGGTCTTGACGGGTCCACTTAGATCTGAAAACCCGATGTCTGACACACATCGGTGCCGTTTACATTCAGGTACAGTCAGGTTTAAAAAAATTGCCACTGAATAGGGTCGGACTTGGGTTTTATTTTCTTGGGGTTTCTCAGGTCTTTTAGAAAGTATTTATGCACGTTGGATTCAGGTAAAAAGTGATCCAGGTCATTTTGAGTCGGGTACATTTGTTTGGACCCGAAAAGACCTCTAGTATAAGTTTGTACCAAGTCCATCAGAAAGCTCTTTACGGGTCCCCTTAGATCCATAAACCTGAGGTCCTACCCGAGGCACTAAAGTGGGTTCGGGTCTAAAAGTTTCATGTGTATCTCGTACACGGGTCGGGTATAATATTAGCCCCCTTGGGTAATGTAAAATGAATGTGTTTTTGCTGAACAGACATGAGAAGACCTGAAATATCACGTGTGTAAGTCCTTTACCAACCCCTCATTTTTTCGCAAGAGCGCTTGCGAAATCATGTGGCCAGCGGTAGGTTTATTTTCGTTGAGAAAGACCTATCAGTCAATGCACATTTTAGTGGTTACCTTGGTGTCGTCATCGTGAGTTTACAAATAAAATCAAATGGGGCAGCGTGTGCAAAATGGTTGTGTGCGGTGCTGCAGACTGTACACACATGTCGGGTTTACATTCGGGTCCTGTAAGGTTTTAAAAAAATTGCCACTGGATTGGGTCGGACTTGGGTCTTATTTTCTCGTGTTTGTCTCGGGTCGGGTCTTTCTTTAAAAAAAGTATTTATGCACGTTGGGTTCAGGTTAAAAGTGATTCGGGTCATTTTGGGTCGGGTACACTTCGTTGGACCCGAGAAGACCTGTAGTCCATCATACAAAAGTATATGATTATTTGAAAAAGGAACAATGAAGCATCACCCCTAAAGTAAACCTACAACCTAACTGTTGTTCGCGAAAAACAGATTGTATTTACAACGAACATTACAAGGAAATCATACAAATTTATGTGAATTAGCCAACATAGTTATGTACTGCCATGAAATTGTGCTGGCTATGCCACTACTAAGCAACTTTTAATGTCACGCTCCTGAAAGATTTGGATAAATTACTAGCGCCACAAATTTGAGTTAGTTACTACCCAGCCCAGATTTTTCTGCTAAGTAAATTAGCACAGAGTTCAGGGGCCAACAAAGATTTGGGGGCACTATTACTTATAGTAGTGTCCTTCAGGTCTCGGCAATCCCCCAGAAATTCTATAATTAACATCAACAGCTGCATCCCATATTTTACATCAAGAGGGTAGTTTCTTCAGTAAACACTCTGCCAGCAGCGGGGAATGCTGGGTATTTTCCCAGAGGCTCTCTTTAAGTGGTATGCATCACCTTGAGAGAGGGATGAGCCTCTGCGTCTGTCTTCTGGCAGCTGCGTTTAGTGTTGACCCGTTTACGGCGCTTGCGGAGAACAACGTAGATCTGTACGTAGACCAGGAGCGTGATGATGAAGGGCACATAGAAAGACATGATGGAAGAGTACACGACGAAGGCGGGGTTGGCGATCTCGCACACGGATTCGTCGCGTGTAGCTGTGGGTAGAAAAAATATGGTTGCGCAATTAATTTTGTTTGTAAATAAATTAGTTCAGTGGAGCACTGGTGAATATCTTTATGGCACATTTCCCACAACAATTGCAAATTAGCTTGAGGTTATAATTAGATTAAAAACATACTGGAATATTTTAATATTATGGCAAGAGTAGAATCTGTAGACATAGCTCCAACACTAAGGTGGCGTGTACACCAAAGCATTTACGCCTGCAGCCGGCGTATGTTTTCAATTTTTCTCAATTGTTTCCAATGGAAGTGCCACGCTTTTCAAAAATCCTCCTGCGTTTTTGAACAATGTTCAACTTCTGGAGAAACGCTCAGCTCATTAACTCATTCACCGCCAGCCTTTTTGAGAAAAGTTGCCCACCGGCATTTTTGTGATTTTAACAAAAGTTTCACAAAATTCCTTGCAGGAAAAATTATCTTCTATAAATATATAAACATACAAATTATATCAAATTAAAGAACACACCCTCTGCTTTCAAACAAACAATAAACAAATAAACAAACAAACAAAATGGGGAAAAAACACTTCATTATATATTTACTTTTTTCCACTTAATTTAACCACTGAAATATGGATATTTCTCTTCAAAAATACAACGTTTTGAGCAAAAAGCTTAAAAAATTGCGTTTTTGTAAAGGAATTTATGTTAGAGATCAGACTCAGAATGACTATCAAACATAAAGGCAGTTAAAATAACCATTAAATCTTTTTAACTTCGGTTTTTGATAAATTCGGTTTGGCGCCATCCAGTGGATAAAAGCGGTATTCGTCCAGAAAGGCATATTTATTAGTTAAATAATAACTCATAATTGACGAGATAACTCGTCAATGGCGGTGAATGAGTTAATGTCACTTTTTACTTGGTCGTCCAATCACTGATAAACAATGTAGAATCAAAAGCAACCAAAGTGCTTACTTTAAAAAAAAAAAACGTGGCAAGTGCCTGCAGTCGCCATCCGTCTGGCGTTTCAGCCGTGTTTAAACGCTTTGGTGTACACGCCTTCTAAAGGCACAACATGTAATAACAAGTAAGAGGTTTTGAAAAGTTGCCCACCAGTATTTTTTGTGAATGAAAAAAAATTCACAAAATGCCTTCCAGGAAAGTTTTCTTCTAAAAATATATAAACATACAAATATATCTAATAAAAGATAAATATCCTCTACTTTCAAACAAACAAACAGGGAAAAAAACATTTCATCCTATCCTTATTTTTTCTCTGTTAATAAACTCTTAAATATGGATAGGTTTCTTAAAAAATCACTTTTTTAGCAAATGAAATTATTGCATTTTTGCGAAGGAATTTTGTTCGGATTCAGAACATACATGGAAATTAAAATTAATAAATATATTTTGTTTCAGTTTTTTTATAACTAGTGCATAATCGCGGTATTACAGATTATCATAATAATAATCAGGAACACGTTTTATCAAGCAAATGTTTTCTCTTAATTGACGAGATAACTAATGGAAAAATCTTACATATTGTGCCTTTAAAAAAACAGGTCATCCAAAAATAAATCATTGAAATCATATTTAGTTAAACTTAAACGTAAGCAATAACTATAAAATACAGCTTTACATTGAGCATCTAGTGCAATGAATGTTTTTTTTTATTATTATTTTATGTTATTAAACCTGTTCCACACATAAACCCAACATTGCATGGCTTCAGAAGACTTGTCATATACAGCACTAAAGTACTTTATAGGTAATTGTATTACCTGTGTTATTTAAGCCAAACAGCAGGGGACAGGAAATAGCGAAAGAAAGCACCCACACCACCGAGATCATTACAGTAACTCGTCTTTTGGAGCTGTAGCGCGTGTTGTACAACATCGGCATGGCAACAGCTGTGTACCTGAGAGCAGTCCGGTGGGAAGAAGATGAAGAGTGAGGTGGGTTGTTTCATTCAGGCAGACACACAGAAAGGCAAACGATGGTCACACTTCACCAGATGTCTCTAGAATAATCTTTCCAAACCTTCAGGGATCTTACTCTAAGCTTCAGCTTTTTAATATCAAATCAAATGCCGTAAGTATGAAAAACAAAACAAACCTCCCATGAATTAGCTTGACAAGCGCTGTTTTCTTTCCTGGTTTGATATTCATTTTGAAACAGGACATACTGCATGGGATGTTTAAAGCATTTATTGTACTAAATAGTAGTATTGTAGTCAAGACCACCTACAGGTATACTGAGACAAGACCAGAGGACGTTGAGGCAAGACCTAAACCTAAAGAGGTCTTGTCTAGTGAAACGATCGTCATATTAGTTTTAACCTCAACTTCTCATCTTGCACTAGCCATGTGAAGCGACAGCGTGACCTTACATATTACATACTCTTGTCGAAAGATGAAACTACTGCTCCAGTGTTTACAAAGTGTGGAGAAAGAGGAGCGTTTAGACATGGTGTGCATGTGGAATGATACTAATTAATGTCTTTACATATGTAAAGCGCAACCTTTTGATGTGATTACGTAATACGTAAGGTTGGCTGGCACATCACACGAATGGTTTAAAATCTTTTTAAATTTTTTATTTGGCGAAAATGACGATGGTTTCGCTAGATAAGACCCTTATGCCTCAGTTGCGATTGTTTATTGTTTAAATCCTGGAATGTTTTCCTCAAAAATGTCCTTAATCCTTAATTTTGTGCATTAAAAAAAGCACATTTTTTCTTGAATTTTTCTTGAATTTAGTGTTTAAGGAAAATTTTTAATATTTTTTGCTTACCCCATTGGAAGTTTTTTTTGCTTGTTTTATGCACAAAATCACTTAAATTTGATATTTTTGGTCTAAAAACTAGACTTATTTTCTTGGGTCGTTTTGCTCATCAAAAAGCATCTTAATTTAAGAATTTTTAGATATTTTTACTGAAAACAAGACAAAAATACTAATAATTTTCTTACTTGAAAATCATTTTTTGCAGTGTAACAAATAAAACAGACAATGGACCTGCAGTTAAGTCATTTTGCCACAATTGTGGTCTTGGCCGTTCTTAAAAGAAATGTAAAGCCCTCTTTAAAGGGCATCACTTTTACAGTGTGTTTGGACATAAATGTGTATTCACTGCAAAAAAAAAAAAAGATTTTCAAGAAAATAAATCATCTTTTTGTCTTGTTTTCAGTAAAAATATCTAAAAATTCTTAAATTAAGATGCTTTTTCTTGATCAGCAAAACGACCCAAGAAAGTAAGTCTAGTTTATAGACCAAAAATATCAAGTGATTTTATGCATAAAACAAGCAAAAAAAATCTGCCAATGGGGTAAGCAAAAAAAAAATCTTGAACATTATTCTTATACACTTAATTCAAGAAAAATTCAAGAAATTTTTTTTTGGCACAAAATCACTTAAATTTGATATTTTTGGTCTAAAAACTAGACTTATTTTCTTGGGTCGTTTTGCTCATCAAGAAAAAACATCTTAATGTTAGAATTTTTAGATATTTTTACTGAAAACAAGACAAAAATACTAAGAATTTTTTTTTGAAAATCATTTTTTGCAGGGTAACAAAATAAACCAGACAATGGACCTGCATTTTAGTAATATTCCCACAATTGTGGTCTTGGCCGTTCTTAAAAGAAATGTAAAGCCCTCTTTAAAGGGCATCTATTGTGCAAAATACACTTTTACAGAGTGTTTGGACATAAATGTGTATTCACTGCAAAAAAAAAAAGATTTTCAAGAAAATAAATCTTCTTTTTGTCTTGTTTTCAGTAAAAATATCTAAAAATTCTTAAATTAAGATGCTTTTTCTTGATGAGCAAAACGACCCAAGAAAGTAAGTCTAGTTTATAGACCAAAAATATCAAGTGATTTTATGCATAAAACAAGCAAAAAAAATCTGCCAATGGGGTAAGCAAAAAAAAAATCTTGAACATTATTCTTATACACTTAATTCAAGAAAAATTCAAGACATTTTTTTTTGCACAAAATCACTTAAATTTGATATTTTTGGTCTAAAAACTAGACTTATTTTCTTGGGTCGTTTTGCTCATCAAGAAAAATCATCTTAGTGTTAGAATTTTTAGATATTTTTACTGAAAACAGGACTAAAGTGCTAGTAATTTTTTTTTTGAAAATCATTTTTTGCAGTGTAACAAAATAAACCAGACAATGGACCTGCATTTTAGTAATATTCCCACAATTGTGGTCTTGGCCGTTCTTAAAAGAAATGTAAAGCCCTCTTTAAAGGGCATCTATTGTGCAAAATACACTTTTACAGAGTGTTTGGACATAAATGTGTATTCACTGCAAAAAAAAAAGATTTTCAAGAAAATAAATCTTCTTTTTGTCTTGTTTTCAGTAAAAATATCTAAAAATTCTTAAATTAAGATGCTTTTTCTTGATGAGCAAAACGACCCAAGAAAGTAAGTCTAGTTTATAGACCAAAAATATCAAGTGATTTTATGCATAAAACAAGCAAAAAAATCTGCCAATGGGGTAAGCAAAAAAAATCTTGAACATTATTCTTATACACTTAATTCAAGAAAAATTCAAGAAATCTTTTTTTTTTTGCACAAAATCACTTAGATTTGATATTTTTGGTCTAAAAACGAGACTTATTTTCTTGGGTCATTTTGCTCATCAAGAAAAAGCATCTTAATTTAAGAATAGAATTTTTAGACTTTTTACTGAAAACAAGACAAAAATACTAAGAAATGTTTTTCTTGAAAATAATTTTTTGCAGTGTACAAAAAAATCAACCTGCTCCTTTTTAATGCCCATTAATCCAAAGAAGTCTTATTAGACATTCCAATTTGATGCTCTTGTAAATGTGACGCCACAATGATGAAGCCCCGCCCACAGCCACTGATTGACAGTCCTGCATTAGCATAGTTTCTGCCCTCAGCTAATCGTATGCTCTCTACCATGTCTCACATTTACAGAAATCAGATCTATTTAAACTGAAAGCACTTATTTTCTGTCTTTTGGTAAGGGAGTGAGGAGCTGTAGCTCATTTGCATTTAAAGGTACAGACACGAAAACTCTTTTTTTTTTTGCTCCCACCCAAATAGGGGCATTTGGACATGCTATAATAAATGATCTGTGGGGTATTTTGAGCCAAACCTACAGTACATATACACAATCTGGGTACACCAGCGACTTATATTACATCTTGTAAAAAATGGGCGTTATAGGTACCCCTTAAGACTCCAGTACTACAGCGATGGAAAACAGCCATTAGACTTTGTTCCACTCATGATTTGCTTTTTGCTAGTCTATTGCAGATGGTATTAAAGAGAGAATAACAACACTGACAACCTCTTATTGAGTAAAAACCTCTGTAGTATATCAAATTTTCATCAATATGCCTTGAAAGCTATAATACATAATACTCTTATTTGGTCTTCAAAACATCTCTAATTACTCTATCAATATTTTAAAAATTGATTTCATTGACTGGCTTACACGACATCTAGTTGACACAGATATAATATGTATACATATAACCCCCACTCGCTCGCTGAATGATATCGGATTGATTTATGGCATTCCAGTCATTACAGGGAATCATTACTCTATTTTCCCTGTACTGGTAAGAACTCACCTGTCAATACTGATGGCACACAGATTAAGAATGCTGGCCGTGCACATCATGACATCCAAAGTGACAAAGATGTCACAATGGATTTTGCTAAAGCGCCACTCACCCACCACCTGCAACACAGACACGAAGAGTTTTCAAATATCAACAATTAAATATTGTGGACAATAAGACCGATACTTTGAAATGTAAAGTTTGGCAGATATAAATAAATCTTTTTTAATAATACAGACTGCACTGAAAACCCTTAAAGAATTAGTGTTTCTTTAACATGACTTTTAATCTATTTGTTAATTTTTGGTGAAGTTTAATTTACAGTTATGTATTTGACAGACACTTTTATTTAAAGCAACTTAAAATGCATTCAAAAAACACAATGCATTATAATGTATCACATGGAGATCCCTAGGAATCGAGACCTTTGTGCTACTAAAGCAATGCTCTATACTAATTGAGCAACAGGAACATGATATTGGAGAGGAAGATTGCCAGCATTTTAGAGTGACTGTAATACTCAAATAGAAAATATATGTTTCGCATAAGAGACACACTTTTTTATAAAAATTCTTGTAATTTAAATTAATCTTGTGTGTGGTGGGCAAAAAACCAAACTGATTTAGCAAAATGTTATAAGTAAAGCATGTTATAAGGAAAAATGAATCCTCTCATGATTAATGATCATCAAAGGGCGATATTAACAGCCTAAAATAAAGATAATTTTATATACAAGTAAAAAAGCTGACACACAATAGTGCAAACAGTTAAATCAGGAAATGAGTATTGCATTACTGTCCGGGCTTTCCCTCCTGTGACAATAGGTGACAGCACGTCTAGGTTGTGTCATTATCCTTTTTAATCCATGCACGGATTTTCCAAAAGTCGCTAAGCACCAATAGTCTATTTCAGAGCGAAAACAGCTAAAAAAATCAATAAAAGGATTCCAGGCAGCACATTATCATATTTTACAGGACCGTCACAAAACAAATCCAAGAAATATTACAATTGAGAATGAGACAGCAAAAACGAACGTTACCATCATTAATCAAGAGGAACTTATAGGATCAGGGGCGTCATGCACCAATTTTTTTTAAGGGGGCACAGTGTGCACAACTCACAGAAATTTGTGCATACACAGACATCAAACGAAATATTATAGAGCTTTCAGTCTTTTCCATGACACTTACATTTCTAACAATTTGAGCACCCCTGCCTTCATGATACAACCTCCAAAATAAAAGTGTTGACTAACTTTTATATCAAATATGGCTGCAACGATTCGTCGACGTTGTCGACAAAAATCGATAATAGAAATAGTCGACAATGAATATCATTGTCGACGTTGTCGCCAGACATGTTTTTTTTCGACCAAGTGAGGCATCTTTCTTCATTACAATCTCTGCCGAGAGTCGCACATGCGCATTAGCTTCTCTGCTCAGCGATAACACACAGAAATGGCAGCGTCCAACGTAGCAGCTGCACGTACCAAAACATCTGAGGTTTGGGAGCATTTTAGCCGGGATACGGCAAATAAAAAGATTACCTGCATGGTTTTCAGAGCAGTCTTTGTATTTCACGGCAGCACCTCGGTCATGCACGAACATTTAAAGAGAAAGCACGTCGGACAGTTGAATGAAACAGAGTTTGACTCGCCTCGGTAAGATTTAAATAACATGGAAGCCAATACGTTTTGTTTTGGATGTACATTGTACATTTTATATGCGGATTTTCGCTTTAAAATAAATAAATAAAGGATTTAATGTTATGCCCGACTGTGCCTGACAAAATTTTAAATTAAATGCATGCAGTCTGAAGAAGAGAGCCACGGACGCCTTTCTGCAAAAGAAGCAGACGTGCACCCCACAACAGGCGAATGCCCTCACTGAGTATATATATATATATATATATATATATATATATATATATATATATATATATAACTCTTTTTTTTTCAGAAATTTCGTTTTTTGGTTGTGCATTTAAATTAATATCAATTCAACTGCAGTTGGTTTGTTTTGATTTAAACCTTCAAAACTTAAAAAATACAGCATATATATATTTATATATATAAATATTAGGGCTATCAAAATAAACGCGTTAACGCAAATTCATTTTAACGGCACTAATTTTATTAACGCGCGATTAACGCAACACGCAATTTCTGTTTGACCCACAGCTGGATGAATTGAGAAGCAGCAAGTAACCGGCGCTGTCTAGAGTCGGAGCTTTTCATAAAAATAAGAACATTAAGCTCTCGTCTAGCGAATCCAATGCTCTAAATGGTCATTAAACATCTAAAATTATCTTTATCTGCACGTTTCCTGAGAGGTGTACCGTCCCAAATCCATATAAAGCAAAGATGCGTCTTCTTTCACTTTTTAGTTTCGTTTTTAAAGCATTCAGAAATGATAGAAAATAGACTGCAGGACTTGCTTGATGTTAAAATAATTATTAAGAGAGATAAAGTTCGGGACCTGATTAATGTTAAAAGAGTTATTAAGAGTGACGAGGCTCAAAAGCGATGTCTGACGTAGACGTCTAAAGCGCATGCATACAAACATGCGAGTGCGCGACCCAGATATATATAGACATCTTACACAAAATTACAGTTTTAAAAATATCTGTTTTGACAAGAATTCACGCAGGTATGAACTATAATCTGTTATATCTGAAGTGAATGTTTGGTTAACTGTTAAGGAAAAGTATCTGTTGTGTCATTATATTAAACCCTTGCATTAGCCTACAGGATCTTAAAGCGGTCTGTCTCAATGTCAAAATTAAACAATAAAAGAAAAACATATATGTAACATATATATTGATATTGTTTTTGCTCTGCGTGAACAGGTGTAGTTATGTCATGCTTTATCAGATTCCAACAATTGTTCCAATGGTTTTGAAGTTTTTTAATAGAGAATGTTAAAATATAAATGACACATTTTTGAAAATGTAAACAGGCTGTTGTAGACATACATTTTCATATAGCATATATATTGACCAAATCCATGCTGATTAGAGCATTAAAAACTTGAAAAGTGTTACATTTAGGTAAATTTAGAACAGATAAAAATAATTTATTGACAGCCCTAATAAATATATATTAAAATAGCTGAAATACATAACTTCGTTTTGGTAAAATCATAGCTGCAATTATTAAAAATGTTAAACTTGTTTTCATTAAATGTAAAAAATGTTCATTGAACTACCCCCTTCTTTCTTGTTTACTATCATTTTCCACAGAATTAAAGCAATCTCATGCTAAATTTTAGGGAAAAAATTATTATTCGATTAGTCGACTAATCGTTTCAATAGTCGGTGACTAGTCGACTATTAAAATAGTCGTTAGTTGCAGCCCTAATATCAAATACAATTTAATCGGAATAATGACATATTGGTATCATGCAGTATTTACATCTGAAACGACATGTTTTTTTATTTAAGTTTTAATAAATGACTTGTTTAATTGTGTCATTAATGCATTTTGCACAACAACTGCATTATCCTATAAAATGAATGTAACTCTAAATCCATAAAGTATATAAACAACGAAAATGACATAAGTTATAGCCATGTAATTGATTTTAATGTTCAATAATGATTTTAAAAATTTGTAGATAAAATTATTAGAGGAACACATTATTGCATCAAATTTGACCTTACACTGAAAAAAAAATTAATCATTCAATTTACTCAATTTTTTAATGGTAAGTACTTGCAATCAATTTATTAAAGCTACATTTAAACAAACAAACAAAAAAAAATAGAAAAACAAAACAAAACACTTTGCTTAAATAAATTAATTGCAACCACTTACATAAAAAATTGAGTAAATTGAATGAATCATTTTTTCAGTGTTTATATGAACATGTGTGATTCCGCGCCCCTGTAAACTCTGGCGAACTTTGGCGTTGTACTAAGATGAATCTAGAAATCTACTAATAAAACGTCAAGACAGTCACATTTTAAACCATACATTTTCTACAGAAGGTTAACTGCACATTACCCTACTGGGGTTTGGAAATGTTGTGAACGTTTCTTACACGTTTTAATTCCTCAGATAGAAAAATGCAGCAGCAACAGCAAAGAGCCCATGAGCGCGCTCAGACGCTGATGACGTCTGCGACTGCGCTGTCTGCAGCGCCTGCCGCCAGAATAAAGTAATGTAAACATGATCAAAACGGCGAAAATATCAGAAAAGATGACAAGGATTTGATAATATTGTGCATATTAAACAGATTAAAAGGCAAATAACAGATTAGTAGACGTTTCTTTGATTTTGAGGTTGCATGCAAAATCCATTTGGCTAAAAAAACAAGGGGGAACATGCCCCCTCAGTTTGAATGGGCATGATGCCTCTGCATGGGATGACACAGGAAAGCAAAAAAGTGATAAAACAAAAAGGCTAAATTACGAGCCTCCTTTTTGAAATTGTTTTCAAATTACGAAATTGTTAAATTAAGAGCATGTTGTGCATTGCATTTTTTCTATTAAATATTATGATTTTAAACAAGTGTTTTTGGTGCAAAGCAAAAAGAAGGAAGGCATTCAGGCATGTTCAAGTTCTGTCATTGTTTTAAGTTTCTGTAGGCCAGCTAGTCAGTGAGAGATGTGCAGTAAAAGTAAACTCACTCATCAACCTCAAGAATTGATCTAGCGACAGATGTTAGAGCTCATGGCCTTCAGCCTTCTTGTTAGACTGCCCGACTCTCATGCCAGACGCGAGCGGTTTGAATCTCACTCGGTGCAGGTGCGACTGGTTACATTTCTATACAAATTTTATTTCAACAGTTACAACTTAATTTATTTTCTGTTTTTTTCACAAATCGTACCCTGGTTTAAAGTGAAGTAGATGTACAGCATACTTGAAATAAAGTACCTCATAGTGGTTAAAAGTGCTCTAAACATCACCGCCTTGGAAGTATAAGGTGCATTCTGGGTAGTTTTGAGATACTGAAGTTCAAAGTTTTTGCATTCCCATAGCAAAAATAATATGGGGAACAAGTCTCTTTTATACGAAAATGCAGACAATAAATGTACAACATCAAAATCCTCTCAAGTTTGTAAATGGGGATTTTGGAAGAGGTCATCTGCTGTCAATCAACATTTACTGTATTACCTCCTGCTGCTTTCCATATCAAGCAATATTTTGTCTGTAAAACATTACATTCCTTTATGTGAAAAAATAGCCTGTTTATACAGAATAGCTCTCATTTGAAGTCCCTATACCATTTTGTATAGAAAGATGTTAACACCCCACAGAGCCATAGCAACACCGCTGAGAAGATATTAATGGACACAAATCAGTGCTGCGATAAAGACGCACCATTTCTATGAAATATTCAAGCCTACACAAAGCAAGATATTACACGATCATTCACAGAAATGCATCAGTGCTAACTGCATATGAGAGGTATATGATACAGTATATTTTCTCCATCATAAGCCCATTTTGATGAAATGAATGCAGTTTATCTCTCCATTACTGCAGATGTGATTTAAATCCATTAGAATACCAACCACTCCCTGTATTCGTACTACATTATATAAAATGGATATAAATGAACCTTCACAGTACATATTTTTAAATTATGTAAGAAAAACAGAGACTTTGAGAGATTCAAAATGCATTCTGTTGTGTGATCAGTTTTAGGTTTATTAATTATATTTTTAATTTATGCTTAAATGGACATCACCTTTCCACTTGAGTGCACTTAGTGAATCTCTTAAGCACTTGGTATGAATAAATAAAGAGGTGCTTCATTTACAAGGAGAAATGTATTTGAAGTGTCGTATGCTAAGTATGATACACTTCAGCCTATAAATATTAATGTCTCCAACAGGCTTTACAATGAGGTTGTTTTTGTTAACATTAGTTAATGCAGTGCAAATTAGTTAACATAAAATGAACAATCCTTCTACAGCATTTATTAGTCTTAGTTCATGTTCATTTCTAATACTAATCCATTTTAAAAATTAAATGTTGTAAATGTTAATGTTGGATAGGCTTTAGAACTGTTAGGTTCTGATGTCTGTTAATTAAATAAACCCTTCTGGGTCCGGATCAGGTGACAGGTGATCTGTTTCATCAGTGTATCATGGGCAGCAGAGGCATTAAACTGTATCATTAAAGGCAGAAAGATAGTCCAGTCTAGAAATACACAAATGCAGTAAAGAATGAATAAACTAAATGAATGTAAACAATAAAAGCTTGTAAATATAGCTTCGCTTTGTCTTAATTCAGCAGAATTACGAACACATTTAAATTAATGCATTTCACCATAAATATATTTTATAAAGTATATATAGAGAGAGTAATTTGAAGTACGCACATCCACTTAATTTTACCAGGTGCTGGATCAATATATATATATATATATTGAAGCAATATCGCTCGAGTAGGAGTGTGATATGTAAGGGATAATGTAGAGGCAGCCGGTAGTTATCGGGAAATAAGCCCCGACAGTGTGATCAGGACCCGACGCGAAGCGGAGGGTCTTGTATCGCGCTGAGGGGGCTTGTTTCCCAGTGGCTACCGGCTGCCTCTACATTATCCCGCTTATTACACGGCTACTTGCCACATAAGAAAAAAAACTGGACATGAATATGAATTTGAAACATTTTATTGGCATATTTGTTTTAAATTAACATTTTTATCCTTCCGCGAAACTTTGCACAGATGCATAAAATGATCGTAATACCTTATAAAGATCCTCTGCTTCATACTTGTCTCCATTTTTTCTCTTTGAGAAGTTTTAATCCCCATTCTGTATTTTTTTGTGTGTTGGCTTCGTAGCTGTCATGCTCTATTTTGTCAAGTTCAGTCTCAGTAAGCTGTCTGTCTCTTGTCGCGGTTGTCGAGTGTTTGTCACAAGATGGCGCCACACAGACAGTAATCTTTATTGATCTTTATTGGCGCGGAGCGATTTCACTCGTGCAAGTAGTCCGGCTATGCGTTATTAATTTGGAGCGGTTATTATTTGAAAAGAACGAACCTGCAAATGTCTCAACTGACCAATCAGAATCAAGCATTCCAGAGAGCCGTGTAATAATGTTTTATAATATCTCCAAAAACCCTGAGAGACATAAGGAAAGACAGTATGAAATAAACAAAAATAAATTATTGTTGAATGCTTTATTTTATATTTCGATAACCCCACATCTGACCTGTCAAATGTCTTAAAATAACCACCAGAGCAATATCTTAGCAATGTCTGTGGTAAGTGTGGTATAAGCAGAATAATTGTCCTTTGAATTATTGAAAATAATGCAAACTCCACTTTACGTCGTGCCACATTACTACCTTGGGTGTGCATTATTTTTGAATAATTTGACGGCATGCCTTCAATTGTTCCTTACTTATGATTACTTGCAAGTTTATATTCTGTACATATGCATTTGTAGTATTGTTGCATGCAGATTTTTTCTGTTGCAAAAGGAAAAATATGAAACATGCTTTCATGTTTATTTCAGTGCAATTTTATCAATAAAAAAAATATCCAGTTCTTAAGCATCTTAAATATTGTGTTTAGTTGTGGGTGTAAGTTTAGCACAACTGCGCTGCATAGAGCGGCTATGGAAAGGTCCTAAAGATGGATGCACAACAAAAAAGTCACGTGCCTGAAACCCATGAATAAATTACTGTACAATAGTAATTCATGATAGAAATAATATAAACCACACATGTCCATATTAAACGGAAACTAAACATTATAGTGTGCATCCCTATTAAAACAGAGCGCTCTCATCTCATGCTCCCACTCTTCGGAAATAAATCTCATGCCAAATAACAATCCACCCTTAAGAAAATATAGCATAGCCAGAAATCTGCTCATATGACTATCTTTCTAAGACAAGTCCATTCCTTTCTTATTTGGACAGATTTGAAACAGTAGAGATGTACCAGTTGGAGTTTGAAAAGTGTGCAGTCAGGGGTGTACCGGCCATCTGGAGCACCTGGAGTTTTCCCAGTGGGCCGCTGGTCAATGTGGGCTGGCTCGTATAGTAATAGCAATCACAATACTGTGTTTTTATCTTTGGTCCCACTTGTAACTAGCTGCTATTATATCTGCCTGCTTCAAAATACACAGCGTAGTGAAGCCACAACGGTCCAACACCGCTAGTCAATGTCAAAATGTTGACCAATCACGTAAATGAAGCCGAGCACAAATTCAAGCCAATCAAATGACAAAGTCGAGCAGGATTTGTAATCAATCAAATAAAAGAAGGCGGAGTATCCGTATTCTGTTCACAGGAGACAAGTAGTGCTGCCGCGAATAGTCGACGTAGTCGACGTAATCGACGATGAAAATTTGTCGACGGCAATTTTTTTAGTCGAGGAGTCGCATATTTATTTTTTTCCGTCTCAAACGGCCCACTGTAATTCTGTCTCATGTCTCAAATGGCTCAATGTAATTCACCTCCACACCAGTCTGTGCGCTGTGCGCGCCCTGCTGGTTAATCTGCTACGCTATCATCTTTCTTCCCTCTCCCCCTGCCTTCACTGCTTTAATTTTGAAAAATTGGCGGTGGCAGGTGAGTCTATGGATTTATGAGTCGGAAAGCTTCCGAAGTATGAAAGTATTTTAAGCCAAGTTGTGATAAAAGAGTGGTCTGTTACACCGTGCCAAACGTCGCTGGCTTATCACGGGAGCACAACGACAATGCACGAGCATCTCAAACGAAAACACTCGGGAGTTATTGACGATACACCCACAGAGAATAGGACAACGTAAGTAACTGTTATATGATTATTAATGAAACGGCGAGCTAGTCAGTACTGTTTTATTAACTCTTTTAAAAAGTACAATGACTCTGTCTTTGGATGTTAAAGGCTATCAGTGTTTGCTCGTGATTCCGCCACGGAATCAACACTGGACGCAACAAATAGATTTTTCATGATTCCCATTTTTATTTTACTATTTTAAACGGCTCAATTCATTGTTGCGAGTGTTCAGCGCGTCTCTCTCTCTCTCTTTATCACTCATGTTGCTTGCAGCGCCTCGACCGCGCGCGCCTCTCTCTTACGTGACAGTGAAAAGGTGGAAGTGTTTGTAATGTACTTTCTTTTTTGCGTAAACGTCAACATTCACAGATGTCTCTGACAAAGACGACTGATCGAGTTAACATGACTTGAAGAAAGATTAGCAGTAGTGTGAGTCTGTGTGCGAGCTTTCTCCCTCCCTATGATGCTGTATGCCGTGTTCTGTAGTCTATGTAACAACAACAGTGTATTCTCTTATATTTCTGAATTTGCACCGAATAGTCTGCGCTATATCACTCGCATTTAAAATCAAGAAATGGCTCAAAACACAACAACAATTATGAGAAGAGCAACAGCAGTAAAGCTACAATGTAAATGTATGGTGATTTTTGCATATCTAAATCAGGATTTTAGCAGCAGTTAAAGGAACAGCTGGTTGGATAAAAAACGAGGTGATGGGTCATGTTTAGTCACTATTTTATAGGCTACAACAGAACAGATAATATGTAAAATAGCATTCAGTTGTGTTAAAATGCAATATAAGATCAAAGAGTAGAAGTGAAACATTTCATATTTCTGTTAAGCATCTACTTTGCACTGGAAGTTTTTATTATTATTTATATTGTTTACATTGTAATTTTTTATTTGGTAACATTTAAGTTATTCATATTGTTTATGACACCGGTGGGTTCAAAATAAAATGGACACAATGAAATAACAAACACTTGAGTTTTTTTTAATTAGTCGTTTAGAATAGTCGACTATTCGAAAAAATAGTCGAAAGATTAGTCGTTAGAAAATTAGTCGTTAGTGGCAGCACTAGAGACAAGTGTGAATTACTTTACAAAGCCAAGCACAAATTTCAACCAATCAAATGAAATAAGTTTATGTTCACAGAAGCCAAGCATGAATTCCCTTAATTAAATTTTATTCACATTTACTATATTTGTATGGTGCTTTTCACAATGCATATTGTTTAAAGCTTTTTGCATGCTTATATTACAAAATACAGGTAATTAGCTAAATTAACATGTATAGACGGTTTCAGCAGTAACATCATAAACAAGCGGCTTTCGTGGAAAACATGTAACTTCCGGTAAACTCCGCTAAGAATAAATAACAACAAAGTCCTTTTAAAGTAGTTTATATAACAAGCAAAATAAACAACACGTAGATTACCTAAGAAAATAAAAACATTAGCTATTTTGATGAGGTATTTGTTCAAGAGTTCAGTTTAGCAACTAGTCAGACCATTAAACAAACAAGAAACCGGAAGTAAAGTAAAAAAAAAACACGTAATCGCGTCACCGCACGTGCGTCAAATGAAACGTCCATATTAAAGCAATGATGGGGTGGTCATAACAGTTATTACAGTGTTTCTCAACCAGGGGGGCCGGGGCTCAAAAAGTGGCCTCAACAAACTTCCAAGGGGGCCTCAGGGTGGCTTAAAATGAAAATATCACTACGCCTCCTGCAGCCATATGTTACAGAAGCAAAGTCCTAGATTATTACACTAGAATGAGAGTATAGTTCTTAGCCATATCTGCCTAGAAAATCACAACATTTAATTTTCTGTCAGTCTTAGTACACGATGTAACTACAGAAGAGTCAAGTTTTAAATAGGAAAAATATCCAAACTCTTGCGGTGCTAATGGTCTAATCAGATTCAATAGATTATGCTAAGCTATGCTAAAAGTGGTAGCACCAGACACGGAGATCAGCTGAATGGATTCCAAAAAGGTAAACATTAAATGTTTAACTCCACGAGAGCTGGAAGACAAGCATATTTTCAAAAAAAGTGGAGTGTCCCTTTAACATTATGATGGGCTCCTGTGATTAAAAAAAAACACATCCTAATGACGAAAGCGTGCCCGGGCTCAGATCGGATTGAAGTACATTGTGAGTGAGTGCTTCTGTGGGAGTAGGGAGGGGGGACAATCGCACTGGGGCACGGTTTGGTTTGGATAGTGTGAGTGTGCCCTAGATCGGCTGCCAAATCTCCCTTCATATAGCGATGATACATGATCGCCGTCTCCCCTCCCCTTTAGGAAAACAAAACATTTGTTATTTTCGACGAGTTATTTGTTCCAGAGTTCAGTTTAGTCACTAGCCAGACCATTAAACAAACAGACACTGGAAGTTAATGTCTATCCAGACGCATGACCGCTTCAACAAGCTTGTGTCTGACAAAATGAGTCCATCTCAGAGGAGCCTTTAATACAGTTAGTAAATGCAAAAATCTTACTCAGTCACTAGTTGTTGTTTTTTTACTAATGTGAATATTGCTAAAAAACTGTAATGCTTATGCTTTAAATGACAATATCAATAACGTCTACTGTAGCCATTTCCAAAGCTAAGGGACAATAGTCCACCACTGTTTAAAAGCCGGCTACTGTATGTACAGTCAATCACAACTGTTATTCTAGAAATGGAAATGTCTTTGTTATATTAAATCAATCTCATTAGAAATTGTTTTCGTATTGGATTTGGTACCAAGGGAACAAGCAACGAAGACTGAGTGAGCCAAAAGGAACAGGCAGATTTTCCAAAACAACTCTAATAATAAGCAAGCTATTCGGCGAGGCGAGAGTCCTCGGAGTGTCTGTGTGTGCTTTTATTCTCTCAGGAGACATTTAAGAATAATTTTCTACCTCTTATCATTGCAACCTTTTAAATCTGATCTACCTGTCATTTCTATCAACAAGGAAATCTCTGGAACTGTCAGTCCAGAATCCATAAATCTGACTTTATTCTGTCACCAGTCTCCACAAAAAACAATATTATAAGCTTGCATTTAGCTCAAAACACCATTGTCATTCGTGCATCGTTTGATGTGCATGTGTTATTTTAGCACCCGATTCACAAAAGATTATGCAAATCGGTAAAAGGTGCTAGCACGACCATAAAATGTGCAGAATCAAATCTGTGCGGTGCAGTTCCCCAATTTGCTGGATGATCCTTAACGGTTAGTTTAGTTGAAGATTCAGCAGACTGCTGCAATTTTATATAGGTTTAGTCTACCTATAGTACTCTACATACATCACTTAACACTGTAATTCAGGATGAATCAGCTTTTAAAAATGCTGAGAGTTTGTTTGTACATCGCACTTGATCGACATTTGATGAATCAATAGAGAAACGGTTGCGAAATGCGAATGTGTCTATTAAAACGAATTTAACATTTTGGGCATTGTTAAGCACTTTTACAGGTTGCAGAGAGAGCAAAGAAAAAGGTTCCTTAACTTAAAAAGTTGCATTAAAGCATCTTCTAAATGGTTAAATATAAAAGGTAAAGTTTTAATCCTATTTAAAACATATATTATTTGACCAATAATCTAAGGGTGCATTCATACTTGACATGTTTGGTTTGATTAAAACAAACTATGGTGCGATTGCTCGGTTCTTTTGAGAAATTTGGTGCGCACTAAACAAGCGAACCGATAGAGCTGAAAAGATTTCAAAACAAACTCTGGTTAAAGGCAGAGTCCACGATGTTTGAAAGCCAATGTTAATATTTGAAATCACCTAAACAAACACGCCCCTACCCCAATAGAATCTGGACCTTCTGTTGATAGACCCACCCCACACATACGCAACCCGGAAAGAATGTCGGTTAGTAGACACGCTCCTTACTGCTGATTGGCTATAAGTGTGTTTTGGTAGTCGGCCCGTCTCCTTTTCCAAAGCGTTTTCAAACATCATGGACTCCGCCTTTAATGTGCGTTCACATATCAGTCAAAACCGCACCAGAGACAGGAAAACTAAACAAAAAAGGATGTGATATCACAAGATATGCAACCCTGATTTTACAGCAGGATGAGCAGTGTATGCATAAACAAAATGAGCAGAGGGCTAATGTAGAGCAGCGGAGCATTAACATTTGGTCCATCAAGCATATGCTGAAAAACACACAAAATGCCTAAGTTTATAAAATATTTGGTGATAGTAAAAAATCTTCATGAGCTCTGAGCTGTTAATATAATAAACTCCATATAAAGACGCATAAAATGAGCACATTTAGGGCGCACTCACATTATTCAAACCAAACCAAACCATGCCCCAGCGCGATTGTCACCCCTCCCTACTCCCCCAGGTGCATGCACTCACACTGTACTTTTTATCGATCTGAGTCTGGGCGTGCTTTCGTCATTAAGATGCGATTGTTTTGAAAAAAGCAGGAAGTAAAGCTCTCTCTTAACACCAATGATAAGTCTGTGTTTTTTATTCGGAGTCGTTTGGTGCGTGATTACAGACAGCCCTCTCACATGTCATCACATTGCTTAGTTGATCTGTCACGTGTGCAGCTCGGACATTCAAGTAACCCCGCTGCTCGCATCAAAAGGTTTTTACGGCAACAGATGAAGGTGAGTGGTCGCGCAACTGACGTCTTCACCTTTTGAATCGCGCTCAGGCACGATTGTGCTCACACCACAGCCTTCCGCGCCTGAGCCCAAGTGAATCGCGCTCTGGCCCACCTCTGCAACCCGGCCGCGGCACGATTAACCGATCCGCGCCCGAGCAACAAAAGGCAGCCTACTTTTTGCCTATTGGTCTAATGTACTAATGTACGAGCACAATGTTTACCCATCAGTCCTGCCCACAGTGTTCGCTGCGATCTTTACAATGTCATTAATAAAACGACAACGGCTCCTCCTCGCCTCTTTTTTAAAAATTATTTAAAAATCAGGTAAACAAGCTTCAGCTAGTTCAAAACGCCGCTGCAAGAGTGCTTACTCTATCTAAAAAGTATGACCACATAAGGCCAATTTTGGAATCTTAACACTGGCTACCAGTTAAATATGGCAAATGATTTACCAAATAATGTTCGAGAATCAGACACAGTAAATATAAAATGACATAAAATGTCAAGTAAATGTACCTATCCCGCAATAAGTTTGTCCAGAACAAAGCATTCACATAACTCATCTGAGTAATATACTTATGCCGCAATAGTTAGCCTGTCTGGCAGATTTTAAACCACAATACTGTATGACACTTGCATTACATGCGAACGGCCCCTACGCTAATAGGATTCTGTTTTTCTCTCCCTGTCTCGTCCTCGACCCCGAGGACAATGAGACAAACAGACCCAGTTCCTGATGCTGTGAAGTTCATCACACCAGTGATCTACTGGCTGTCCTTCAACGTGATGCCCAGCTGATGCCCAGCTGATGCCTGACCAACAACCACCAGCTGAACCAGTTTAATCCGCTTACCCATTTCATATCCCTATCGTGTTTATATATATTTAAATATATATGTAGCTCTCTCAAGTAGGGATGCTCACATTGACCGTTTAACCGTTAACCGAAGGTAAGAATTTATGACCGATTAACATTATCAGTTAAAATAAAAAAATATTTGTTAATACATGGTGCGTGTCGTCATGAACCGACAGACATTTCTCCACTTTTTCTATCTTTAATTTGTGAATGTCCTGTAAATGACACAAATTATTGCTGCCCTGACGGTCTGATAAAGTAATCATTTGTATGAGAAATCATTTGTATGCGTGTTTGGAAAATGAACGCGTGTCCGCGCAAGATGACGCGGTCCGTCTCGCGCACATCCGGACAGACGTTCGCTGATGGCCTCTGACCCTGAAACATCTCTCTTTTTGCACAAACGGAGAAAGACGACGCAAAAGCAAAACTTTCTGAAAAGCATCCTGCTTTAGAAATGACCACTGTGGTAGATGAAACGGACACAATCTGCCCTTTTTGGATATTAACCCTCTGGACTGATCGCGTGCTTTTTAATAAGGTAATGTTGCGTGAATATCTGATAATGTATGAATCCTGGTTCTGTTGTTGATCTGTCGCTGCTGTTTGCACGTTCAAATTAAATCTTTTGTTTCTACTAGTTCACATACAACCGTCAACTGTATTTTTACTAAATGACAATTTCATATTAAAATCTTATAAGTTAACGGTTAATGTTCGGTTTAGAAGCTACGGTTGTCGGTCGGGAAAATTAACTGATATGAGCATTCCAACTCTCAAGGGTTTTTCTCCTCCTAGGAGTTTTCCCACAGCGGTTTTCTCCTAGGGGTTTTTTCATCCCTGGGAAAGCCAGCCAACATTGGCTTAACTTAGCACTTTACTGTATACGTTACATTATTACTACTAAACGGTTTATTCTTAGCCGCTGTATTCTGCTTCTTATATTATCTATCGATTATTCTGTGTTTTCCCCTACATCTATTCATGTAAAGCTGCTTTGAAACAATTATCAATTGTGAAATTCATATATAAATCAAATTGAATTTAATTGTGTTTATTAACCCTTTAGTTTCACTTTATCATGTAGCTTTGTAAGAAGTTTCTGTTAAAAACATTTAATGAATTAATAATCTAGTATGTGTTAATTTTTCTGTCATAGTTTCTTTAAAATTAAGCTTTATTTGAGGGTTTTTCATAAAAATATTTTCATTTTCACTATGACATATACGCCCCGCCCATTTGATTGCCCCGCAATTTTAATCAAAGTTAATCGAGTACTCGTTTTTCAGACCTATGGATTAATCGAAATGAAAAAAATTACATAAATGCACATCCCTAAAAAACAATTATACATATTTTGAAGTGAAAATAATCAATTGAGAAAGTAATGATTTGTGACATTTGTGACAGGTCCTATGTGGTTCCTTCCAAAACTCGCTCTTAAAGCGGCAGTAGCCCCTATTTTTCTAATCAGAAAAATTATCCAATCTGTGACTGGAAAAACATTATATGATCCAAATTGTTAGTCATTGAATCACTATTAAATGGTGATAAGATCCAGTGTGGAGATGGGCAGGAACAGTTGGCTTGCATGGAAATCCAGGATATTTATTTCGGATTACCAAAAACTGAATGATTTAGAAATTTTGCGAGCCCTGGAGTGCGCATTATTTCCTCAAGGGTACATATTAGAACCTTTTGTTAAAAGGTACTACCAGTGGATTATGGGTGGTTAGTCACTTAAAAACTAGTGTAAATGTTTTGTGAATTTGCCTGTTTTTCACTATATGCTGTATTTAGTTGAAATGCATTTTTCTTTTCTTTCCACTGAATATTCTTCTATCTGTTGCTTATTGTGAATATCAACTTTACTTAAACACTGCTCAAAAACTTGATATTTGTGATGGTTGAGACGTTCCAAAAAGGCAAATGATTTTGTGTTACATTTGGGAGGGGTCATTGATTTTACGTTATCTTACTGCCTCAGCTTGGAATGGTTTTAAATAACCAAAGGGGTTTTCAATACCAGCTTTCAATGGGCACTTTGTGTAATATCATCATTCTACTTTCAATTTTTACCTAATCACACCCTGTCAAAAACTGTTGGCATAACTCAGCATTCATTTGCTCTGCGTTCTGTCACTCTTGTCAGTAAATCTTTGGTTGTGCTCAACACAAATCCCATTAACTATAAATCATCAGCTTTCCCTTTTCATTGCTTTTTATCACATCTTTGAAAGAATGTCTACCCGAGCACATTTTTGTAGCCATTAATTATTTAAAGGTAAAACAAGGACAGGACAACTGTTCTTTTATTCAGCAAGAATTTTCATCTTCGTGGATGGCTATAGTGAGTACAGCGTATATATGAATATCAGTCAGGAAACTACTGAGCAATTGAAGATCTCTGTCTGACATGTAACAGCCACGAATTTACTACATTTGATAGCTTACATATTTCTGTATCAGACTATTTGCATTTGATATAAATAAAAAAGGCCATGCACAAATAGTCTGGTGTACCCAAATCAAGTGGTTAGCTGCTTCCGAATAATGCCTTCTCAAACAAGCGCTTTCTTATAAAGGCAAAATTATCAACAGTACTTCAAGAAACAATGGCAATGTTATTACATAGGATACAAAAGCTACTTGCAAGATAAATTATTTCTGTTGGGTAATAAATCAAGTTATTTGATTGGTTGTTTAATTAAATTGGCTTACTTATGATAACCTAGTCAGCGACAATGGAAAGGGACAGTCACAGTCTTCTCTGTGTATGATAATCTATATATAGTCTTTTCATATGTAAATTTAGCTCCATTCACTGTCCAAGACTGCTGAGTTAAAATCTAATGAATATTTCTGAAGCAGCACTATACATAAGATACATAAGACACGTCGTAAAATCCAATAAATTACTGAATTATTCACCTGAAGCAAGCAATACTGTAAATCACATGTTTTCAAAGAGGTTGAAAGAGTTAATTGTGCCCATTCGCCAAATTTGAACCACCAGATGAAAAACGGCCAAAAGACAAGGGCTGTGTCTGAAATAGCTTCCTATACCCTTACATAGTGCACTATTTGAGGGAACATCCACTTTTAGTGGTGTCTGAAATCATAGTGGGCATTATTGAGTGCACTCATTCAATCCCACAATGCAACACAATAATAAAGGGACAACCAATGTACACAGCTAGCCGCTACTCATCCACCGAGGTTCATGCCGAATTAATTCTCCCGTCTCTGCAGAAGATGATGTCCGCATTGCAGCGTTTCCGGCAACCGCAAATGTCTGAATTCACTCACTAGTTTTCATATTAGTGGACTAATGTAGGCATTAGTGAATGAGGGTATAGGGGGCTATTTGGACACTGACAGTGATTTTATTTTAAAGGAACACGCCGACTTTTTGGGACTTTAGCTTATTCACCGTATCCCCTAAGGGTGTCACGATTTCGATTTTAAATCGAAAATCGATCGAAATTAAGTCACGACCTCGAACTTCAAATTAAAAAATGGGATCGTTGATGCCCCCATGTCACTGTCCTGTCGGCTTGCCAAGTGGGGGAAAACTCTCTGAGGTGCCTTTAAAAACACAATTTATATTTTAAACACCAGGGATGTGTTGCTACAACTCCTTGAAATGTATATCATAAACAGGATTACTACCTAGTGATCTGACTTCAGACAGACCGCAACTCTCTGCACGTGCACGAGAGTGGGAGAGGCATCAAGATGCAGCGGGTTATATTTTAAACAAAAGGGATAGTTTGCTTCAGCTTGCATGAAACGCATAAAACTGAACAAATAAGTAAGGATTACTACTTTAGTTTATGTTTAGACTTCGGACAGATGCGAGAGCGCGTGCACGTGAGACAAAGAGAAGCACAGCTGTTTATGACGCGCTGGATTTATTTCAGATGCTAGGAGTCCAAGACGCCCGCATTAAGTCCATGTGCGTGCAAGAAGGAGTCCTCTCTCTACAAGCTCGCGTAGTGAAGCCCACAAACTCCCATGCGAGGAAAAGCACGCAATGTGCATGTTAATGTGAAACTATAAAATAATAATAAATAATAATGGCATAGCATTTTTTGTCTTTAAAAAAAATTTAAAAATCGAGAATCGAATTGAATCGTGACCTTAGGATCGAAAATGTAATCGAATTGAGGATTTGGAGAATCGTGACACCCCTAGTATCCCCCAGAGTTAGATAAGTTCATACATACCATTTTCATCTCCATGCGTGCTGTACTCTGATGCACCCACACTGTAAAACATACTTTGCCGCCTTAAAAAATTTTGTTGAATCAACTTAGATTAACAAGTCATGGCAACAGAGATGAGTTGTCACAACACTCACCTAAAGGAATATTAGGAACACCGGTTCAATTTCTCATTTATGCAATTATCTAATCAACCAATCTCCTGCACTCCAAACTGAATGTCAGAATGGGAAAGAAAGGTGATTTAGGCAATTTTGAGCGTGGCATTGTTGTTGGTGCCAGACGGGCCAGTCTGACTATTTCACAATCTGCTCAGTTACTGGGACTTTCATGCACAACCATTTTTAGGGTTTACAAAGAATGGTGTGAAAAAGGAAAAACATCCAGTATGCGTCAGTCATGTGGGCGAAAATGACTTTTTGAAGATATAGGTCAGAGGATAATGGGCCGACTGATTAAAGCTTATAGAAGAGCAACTTTGACTAAAATACTCGTTACAACCGAGCTATGCAGCAAAGCATTTGTGAAGCCACAACACGCACAACCTTGAGGGCTACAACAGCAGAAGACCCCACCTGGTACCACTCATCTCCACTACAAATAGGAAAAAGAGGCTACAATTTGCATGAGGTGGTGGTGGTGTAATGGTGTGGGAGATGTTTTCTTGGCACACTTTAGGCCCCTTAGTGCCAATTGGGCATCCTTTAAATGCCACGGCCTACCTAAGCATTGTTTCTGACCATGTCCATCCCTTTATGACCACCATGTACCCATCCTCTGATGGCTACTTCCAGCAGGATAATGCACCATGTCACAAAGCTCAAATAATTTCAAATTGGTTTCTTAAACATGACAATGAGTTCACTGTCCTAAAATGGCCCCCACAGGCACCAGATCTCAACCCAATAGAGCATCTTTGGGATGTGGTGGAACGGGAGCTTCGTGCCCTGGATGTGCATCCCACAAATCTCCATCAACTGCAAGATGCTATCCTATCAATATGGGTCAACATTTCTAAAGAAAGCCTTCAGCACCTTGTTGCATCAATGCCACATAGAATTAAGGCAGTTCTGAAGGCGAAAGGGGGTCCAACGCAGTATTAGTATGGTGTTCCTAATAATCCTTTAGGTGAGTGTATATCCGAGTGAGCCGGCTTCTGAAATGAAATAAGGCAGGGCTGGATTTGAATTTGTCCATCGAGATCTGATTGGATCGTTTGAAGTTGGGTCGTGTTGCTAATTGCTAATCACAGCGATCTTCTCCTGGACCCCACCCACCTGCCGTACTATATGACCAGAGGTAAAGAGAGATCATTTTGAGGATGGGAGGAGATTTGCGTTTTTGGGTGCATGAATTTTTAAAAAATAATGAAGATCACAGATAAGTCATTGGTAAAAATACCACAATATTACAACACAATTAACAGTTTTTCATTTTATTTTCATGGCGACTTTAACCTAAAAAACATTTCATGTAAATTTATCTGACCCAACACTGGGTTAAAACAACCCAGCATGTTGACATATGGTGGGTTGAAAATAACCTAGCATTTTTTAGAGTGCACACATTTAAAAGACCATCAATTAAATTTAGTGTAGGTCCTTTAAAACAAAAAGCACTTTAACAGAGAATGCCAACAGTGTGATTGTATCCCGCTGAGCTGAGGTAATAATGCCTCGAGCACAAACTATGTGAGAACGTTCAAATCAGCCCTAATGTACAATGATCTGCTATAAATGTCAAGAGGTAATTATCTTTAACGTGGAAACAACATGGACAACAACATTTTCTTTCTCAAGAAAATACTAAATGATTTTGTGTGATGCACACTATAACATGTTCCTGTAGCGTAGCTGGCTGTACAAATAAATGAGCAATGTAAAGGTCATGGATTTGATACTCAGAGCACACACATACTGATAAATGTAACTGGATAAAAAGCGTCTGCCAAATGCATAACCTAAATGATTACCTGGGTGATTCGGGAAGAAATGTTCGAGTGTATTAATTTGCTTAATCATAAATGTCTTTACTGATCTTCAAATGTCAAATTGCCATAAGTGAAATCAATTGTTCCTTTCTGTGAAAGGTTAAAGTCTTATAATCTCATTATGAGATTAGGAGCATAAAATTTACACTTTCATTTCAATCTTTTGCATGGCCTTAGGCAATATTAAAGATATCAAGGTTAGATTTTCACAAAATGTAGGAAGGTAGAGAAACGACAAAATTCTCACTGTAACCCCCTGTGTGCGCTATGGCAGCTTATTTAGTCTTCTAGTACCTTTGGAGACACATATTAAAGTTGGAGCAACATGTTTCAAGGACAAAGCACAGATCAATTGCCTATCTGGGAGTCGGGAATCACGCGGCCAGCACAAAGCCATGCGGTGCCAGCTTACAGGAGTACCTGTGATGTGTCCCTGAGGTGCTGTTAGCTTGTCAAGCCCATCATCCAATTAAATTATTCAATAGCACATATTTAAACAATAGGACACCTGAATCATGCCCTAATATCCTCAATGTGTTTAAAAGTCTACCCGCATGTGTGGCTCCACTTGACACAATGAATGTTTCTTACCTCAAGATAAACTACCCAGGGCATGACTAATGTGGCCACGAGAAGATCCGCCACCGCCAGGCTGACAATGAGGTAATTAGTGGTGGTCTGGAGAGCTTTCTCTCGGGACACGGCCATACAGACCAACACATTGCCGAACACAATGACGAAGATGAGAAGAGTCAGGAGCATGGCATAGTAGTTATACTGATGCTTGGCCTCACAGCTCGTGCTGTTGGGGATCCCCGTCCCGTTGTCAAAATAGGAGTCATTGTAGGGATACCCCGTGAGGAAATCCATTAGCTGTGTGGCCGGAGAAGATGCCTGAAACTGAGAGACAGAATTTACTGTCAGTGAAGCCAAAACATTGGGTAAATAAAATCGAGAAACAGTAGGGTTGACCCAAAGGGATATTGTACTGATCAGATGTTGCTCTGGGGTTTTGAGTTATGTTTCATGTAAAGCCAAAGCGTGTAAGTTCTGTGCCAAAATAGAAAAAATTCACGATTGTTTTAAAGAGCACCAATTTTATTGCTAAAAACATTATTTTGTGTATTTGGTATAATACAATGTGTTCGCGTGGTTTATGGTTAAGAAACATTATTTTCCACATACTGTACATTTTTCTAGCTCCAGATTTTCCTCTCTTCCTAAAACGCACGGATTTGAAAAGCTCTGATTGGCCAGCAAATCTGTACGTTGTGATTGGCCTGAAAACCTCTGATGCCAGCTAGAAATGTGATGCTCGTTACCATGTTTGAAAGATTTTAAATTGATATTTCCGCTATTATCCACTAGATGGCAATCTTACACAACTTTAACACTGACGCATTCACTCGACACAACAGCGTTGTGGTGGATTTAGCGTGACGTGTACGTTTTGATGGCTCTGAATCTGATCTCTTACAAAAGTTCTTCACAAAAATGGAATTATCTCTGCTTTTAGCTGAAAATTTGAGAGGTGATAACTGATAAGAGAACAAATGAAGGTAGGATGAAACTTTTTTGTTGTTGTTGTTGGAAAGCAGATGGTCTGTTCTTTCATAAGATAATTTTATGTTTATTTAAAGAAGATAATTTTTCTGTAAGGCATTAAACTAAAACTGCGTGGCAACTAAAAAAAAAAAACGCTGACGGGGAAAGAGTTCAGCATGCTTCCAAGCATATTTGATCATCACTTCAACAGTTGCACGATATAAATGCTAATGTATATTTTAGATGAATGTTGATTTATAAAAATAAACACCACAGTCTTTAATCATATTTTCATTGTGTCTTTGCTGCGTCTGTGTTGGTTGGGAATTGCGCTCTGTTGCAGCCACATTTGATTCTGAGGAACTACTTTGTTTGGCGGAAGATTAATATTTGTACTAATATAATTACAACTTATTTGTGTTTCATTTTGTGAAACCCTGCTATGCATATGAAGTAACCGTTTTATAAACGCAATAAACCCCGCAAAGCAGTGGGGTTACAGTGCATTTTATAACAGCTAAGGGGGCTTACAACTAAGTGCCTAACAACGCCCCTTAGCTGTTATAAAATGCACTGTAACCCCACTGCTTCTTGGGGCTTATTGCTTTATTATATCGTATCGACCAAAATTTAAAAGTATAAATTTAGCCATATCGTCCAACCCTTATTTAAAGATGAAACACTTGTTTGATGTGAAGCCATTTCTAGTCCCACAGATGTTACTGTTTTGTAAATGTATAAGGACATGTTCAATTTGAAGCAGTTACAAAGTAGGTGGGTAGCTGAAAAATTTAATTGGGTGACATTGAGCTTTATACATACGGCACAATCATTTTGGTCAATCACTGTCAGAATCCCACCCATCTTCATTTTCTTTGTTTAATACTTGAGACGCTCACATTAAAGAAACACATCTTTCATCAAACCTCATAACAGTGGACGGCTGCAGAAACAGGATTGATTTTCTATGTGAATAGTGATAGCTGTCTTGTATCGATCTGAAATTTACACAGCAAGACCTGTTCCTGTTTTAAAATCAACAACTCAAAGTGACAGGAAATTCTGCAGCCGAGAGATATTTTAGGATACAGACAGGGCTTCTAAACAATTATTTTATGTAAGCAATTTGTGCATTTGATTGTTTCTATAAACATTAAATATGTACGTGTGCTATCTTTTCACATTTTGGTTTTATAACTATTAACTGTTTACATTTATTTTGCTGAAAGCCACATGTGAAATGTATGAACACAGGCCCGGAAGATCATGGAAATCATTTCATTCTCCCGCAGTGCATTGTTTTACATACACTGATTAAATATTCATGCTTTAGCAGAAAAGCGTTTAGCACACGTAAATGACAGTTTTATCTAATTCAGAAGGTTACCACCCTATCCAATTTTTTATCTTATCTTGTTAAATCTATAGCATAAATCGATACATTTATAGCTGCTGCGCATTGTTTTTCTAATTCTTTGAATAGGGCACTGCTTTTTTATGTTCTAAGTCATCATTTTATCTCTAAAAAGGAATCTAGTTATAAAGTATAGCACACTCACAAATAATGAGACAGTGCCTAACGAGCCAAGGAAAACTCAAATGTTCAATCATCGAGGTACAAATACTAAAAACATAAAAGCAAAACAAATGGCCTTTTGCAAAAACAATCTCAGTGGTCCCGTTATAGCAACAATCTATATTCATTGTCTTCCGCCCATGCCCAGAATCACCTCGATGTGTGTGTGAGTCCGTAGACATGGACCTAGCAGAGCAAGTGAAAGCCAATGATTGATGCAAGGAGTCACACAAATGATGTCTGTGTCACATGCAGCAGAAAGGTTTCTCCATTTTGCTATGACTAACCAAAATCAATAAATGACTTTGAACCTTTGCCCAGGATTACTCATCTGAACCATTGGTTCACTATAATGTTTGTAATTATAAGGAACTTAAACTGCTCAGTTACTGGGATTTTCACGCACAACCATTTCTAGGGTTTATAAAGAATAGTGTGAAAAGGGAAAAACATCCAGTAAGCTTTAGTCCTGTGGGTGAAAATGCCTTGTTGATGCTAAAGGTCAGAGGAGAATGAGCCGACTGATTCAAGATGATAAAAGAGCAACTTTAACTGAAATAACCACTCGTTACAACCGAGGTATGCAGCAAAGCATTTGTGAAGCCACAACACGCACAACCTTGAGGCGGATGGGCTACAACAGCAGAAGACCCCACCGGGTACCACTCATCTCCACTACAAATTGAAAAAAAGAGGCTACAATTTGCATGAGCTCACCAAAATTGGACAGTTGAAGACTGGAAAATGTTGCCTGGTCTGATGAGTCTCAAATTCTGTTAAGACATTCAGATGGTAGAGTCAGAATTTGGCATAAACAGAAGGAGAACATGGATCCATCATGCCTTGTTACCACTGTGCTGGCTGGTGGTGGTGTAATGATGTGGGGGATGTTTTCTTGGAATACTTTAGGCCCCTTAGTGCCAATTGGGCATCGTTTAAATGCCACGGCCTACCTGAGCATTGTTTCTGATCATGTCCATCCCTTTATGATCACCATGTACGCATCCTCTGATGGCTACTTCCAGCAGGATAATGCACCATGTCACAAAGCTAGAATCATTTCAAATAGGTTTCTTGAACATGACAATGAGTTCACGGTACTAAAATGGCCCCAACAGACACAATATCCCAACCTAATAGAGCATCTGTGGGATGTGGTGGAACGGGAGCTTCCTGCCCTGGATGTGCATTCCACAAATCTCCATCAACCGCAAGATGCTATCCTATCAATATGGGCCAACATTTCTAAAGAATGCTTTCAGCACCTTGTTGCATCAATGCCACATAGAATTAAGGCAGTTCTGAAGGTGAAAGGATGTCAAACACAGTATTAGTTCGGTGTTCCTAATAATCCGTTAGGTGAGTGTATACAGTAGTAGAGAACAGGGCTAGCTCCAGTGCATACACTCGGATTGTGATTAAAGGTGGAGTTTTTATCAATCAAAAAAAGTATTTACAATGGGCATAACAAATTAAAGCAATACTCCAGCCAAATATCAAAATTACCCATCACCCTCAAGCCATCCGAGATTCGTATGTCCAGCATCTTTCATACGAACACAGTTGGGGCCAGATTTACTAAACGGGGCAAATTAGCGCGAGAGCGCAATTCCAAAAAGCGCCAATGGGAGTGGTAATATCTGCAGGTTGTTTACTAAAAAGTCGCAAATTAAAAAACGCAGGCACAACAGCTGATTTCCATAATGAGCAACGCAAATGAGCAGAGCTGATCTTGAGTTCATCACCACGGACATGCAAATAAGAATTCAAAGTGTAAAATCCCAGCTAATGAAGCTGATGTACACTGAAACGAACTGGAGTACAAAAAATTAAGGTTTACAAGAAGTTTTGAAAAACTGGTATTGTGTGACTTCTCAAAAAAATAACATTGGCAAAAATATGTTTGAATAATATGTTCTTCTGGCACTACAAATAAACTGTTACATGTGGAAAAAATCCTCTGCCTGGTCCTGTCTCTGCCAAGCCTCCTATTATCAGCTATAATTGTAGCCATTTCAGGCGCAAAATTATTTAAGACCAGTAATATCACACGTGCAAACATCACATGTTGCATGAATCATTTAAAAACTCCTCCCATAAATTTTGTGTCTGAAAGTGAAAATCCTAGAAATGCATACTGTATGCAATAAGGTCAGTCGCAAAAATAACTACTGTAGACCACACCTTTTCAGCGCTAATGATGCACTCCCCATCTTTAGTAAAATCCGACTGTTGTTATTTAAAGGGATAGTTTACCCAAAAATGAAAATTCTGTCATTATTTACTCACTCCCATGTTGTTACAAACCTGTATACATTTCTTTGTTCTGATGAACACAAAGGAAGATATTTTGAGAAATGTTTGTAACCACACCGTTCGTGGACCCGTTTACTTCCATCGTATTCTTGTTTTTCTACTATGGAAGTAAATGGGGTCCGCAAACATTTTGGTTACAAACATTTCTCAAAATATGAGTTTGGTTCCAAAATTCAATAAACACCATTTCAAAAAAAATAGTTACCACCAAAATCAGTATTGTATCAGGTCAGTATTAAAAAAGTAAATTCTTAATTTTACACAAAATCCGATATCCGCCGTGTTCTGTCATCTTTTCTCAAAACGCGATAAACGCCAGTCCTCCAGAATGCAATAAATCTGCTCAACAAATCACAGCGCACCATTCCACGTATTGTAAACATCAATGGCGGCGCTTTGCATACACACAGAATCCTATTTTTTTTCATCTACTTTGTACTTCGTGATCAACAAACAAACAAAAACAAAATAATACTTTATTGGCATTGATAAACCTGTGGTGTTTTTCTGTGGAGGGGAAGAAACGTAATCCATCAAAATTGAATAATTTACATGAGAGGCACTCGGGTGAAGGATAAATGCCGGCTGTTGCTTGTTCTCCCGACAGCATCAAGCTTCTGTCATGCTAACACATTGACCCCAGGGGATCTTATGAAAAAATGTCCATTATTTTACGCGAAGTCAAAGAAAATAGAGCAGGACCAAAACATTTTACAGCTGATCGCTGTCAAAAAAAGTTCAGCTATGACGTCCCAAGAATAACCGCAGCGATGACAGTGTTCTTAAAGCAACACTAAAGAGCTTTTGCTCTTTGCTCCCCCTACAGGTTAGAAGCGTAATTGTCCATTACCACTGTCGTAAATACTGCAGCATAGCTGGCTCTGATTGGATTGTAGGTCTGCCGTAAAGCAAGTTTTTGTAGTTTTCACTCGAACTACAGGACCGCGACCCGACGGTTGAAAACTTCTTTAGTGCGGTTTTGGCCGATAGAGGGCTGCAAAGCGAATGTGAAAGTGCCGTTCACCCTGTTTCGAGTGGATGAATGACTGAAACTTTTTTGGAACCGTTAAGGTAAAAAAACTCTTTGGTGTTGCATTAATATGACTAAGTAAGTGTTTTGATTAATGGCATTAATGTTTATTTTTTTTTAAATCAGTGTATACCACTAGTCAACTAAATGAATATAACATGGTAAAGATGAATGCACATATATACTGATTCAATAGATTTATAGCATTTTGAAAAAAAAAACTTTATTTATGGATTTATTGCATTTTGACGAAAAAATAATCAGTTTTTATAATAAATCTTTAAAAATCAAATTATAGATTTGAATATTTTATGTTTTTATAACCTAAAGATGCTATGTGAAAGTTTGTAACAGAAAATAATGCTTTTCATCTTGTCAGTTTCTTGGTATAGAAAACTTTTTTACCGAATAATTCAAAATGGATTTATTGCAACCCCCGGGTCCCGTGACCCAGTACCAGGTCATGGACAACTTTGCCACCGGGTCGCAAAAATGTCCAGAAAAATTTTTTATAATAGCTATGCAATAGCTTTATCGGGTGTTTTAATTTGCCCTTTAAAAGCCTACTTCAGATAACCTTGATTGTTTCCACTTTTGTACCAGGCTGCTCTCTCTCTTTCTCTCTTTCTATCTCTACCAGTGCATCTGCAATCCCATAGGATTGCTGTCATTTGAGCATACTTCTAAAACACAAACGATCAAAGAATTGCGTAGGTATGGCTTCATGAATCATTTGCAAATGTACCCCGCAAATCATACATGTCACTATAGACGTTCAACTCTGTGATATCGTAAATGACTGAACCTCTGCAGGCTTCAGGAAAACGAATATAAAATTATAGCGATAGCAGCACCATGATGAAAATAAACTCTTTTACTGCAGTAACCATAATTTAACGGGTACAATTTAAGCGTAGGTTCGGGAGGAACAGAAACATTCAGTACTGTTTCAATTATAAAAGTCTCATGGCTCTGCACTCAGCACTATTTTTCTGGCATCCCTCCTTGTTCCCCATCTCCTCCTTCACTGCTCAATTATTTCTTTAGTTTTGTTACTTGAACTTGGGTCTCGAGCCCAGGCCGGCCTCAGGACATCAAGCCAAGTTCATTTGCCGTTAATTATTAAGACTGAATGAGCTCTAACCTGTTAACACCAGAGCTATAAAATTTTGCTGCAAAGGCGCAGTTTATGATTGTTTAAAACCAAACTTAGCAGTTACTCTGGCTGTTTCTCAATTCCAAGAACGCAAAGAACGGACTTGCGTCCTCGTGGAGATCGGTCTTGCCAGGCGACCTTGGAAGAACGAACTCGGAAGTTTTGCCGCAATTACTTCTGGGGCTTAAAGCGATTTCAGCAAGTCTGCACTCGATGCATCCTCGATATCAAGAACACATCCGGGTATTTTCATGCGTCCTCTGTCCTTGCGTTCTTGAGAATTGGAATGAAATTAGACCGTTAATGATGACGTAGAGCGAGGACACGAGGACGCAAGATCGCTGAAGAACGCATATTGAGAAACAGCCATTATGTGTCTGAAACTGCAGAATGTGGCAGCCATTTGCATATTTTTATGGTCCGAGCTAGAGATGGGGGCTAATTCGCATATTCATAGATCTGCATATACAGTACATTCTTTCTTTATTCCTTACGCCATTCCAACATCTATGGTAGAGATAAAACAGTATGAAAATTTGACATCATGTTTATAGTCACCAAAATCACCATGATTATCAAAATTATCGTGGTTTTGTGACCAATTTCTAGAAATTTTAAATAGATTTTCAATGCAAGTGCACTTTTGTTTGCATAAACATCAACTAAATAACATTAACATTAATCATGCACATTTGGGGTCATGAGATAAATGTTCATTAAGTTCAGATAAAACACAAGTGAGTAAATCAGATTTTCAAATAAACACAGGACAAATCAGCAAGTCATATGTCTGCGTATTAAACTTTAAACTCATCAGATCATATAATTTAAAGTGCACCTATTTCATTGCTTAAAAACAATGTTATTTTGGGTATAATACAATGTGTTCGTTCGCGTGGTTTATGGTTAAAAAAAACAAATTTTTTCCACATACCGTACATTTTTGTAGCACCAGATTTCACTCTTTTCCTGAAACACACGGATTTGAAAAGCGCTGTGTCCCTGATCCCTGGTCGGTCTTGTCTACATCACCAATCCCAGGAAGTAAACTGTTGCCTACAATCTGTGTGTTTGTTGTAATCCAAGATTTACGTTGGAGACGATAACTCGCTTGATCGTTTACTTTGGGGTTTGTACCTTTTGCATATCGTTAACATGTACTAATGGGCGATTCCATAGTTTTGGTCCTCAAGGGTTGTAATGAACAATATGGATCGTATAATACCCAGTTGTTGTAATTTTTTATTTTCAGTTCACAGTTTTGTTTAAGATAGATGTAAGAAATAATAAAGTTAATTTTATCCCACTAAGCCTTAGCATTATCATGTAATGAGACTTTATTTTATCTCCGTCCCCAGAAATTGCGGATGTCAGGGTGAGACATTAAGTGCATCTGAGTTTTTCCTAAGTAATTTCCTTTAGTAAAATCCGGAACTTTGGTACATAACATTTATATTGGTGTGTCTTCTACTAACACTGAAAGTATAATTTCCTTAATCCACCACGATGCAATAGAAACATTCACTAACATTCGTAACTCATTCTATCTAAACAGTTATGAACGCTACACTATGAATCTAAGGGAAACAGAGAATTTTTCAAAATGATAAAAACACTGTGTGGGTTAAATTCTGATATGCGTTGCTAAATGATAAATTGTTAACAAATCGGGATGAAACAGGGACAGAGAGTTTCTGTCAAAAAATCGTAACGTTCAAACATTTTATTCTGATGCTAAATTTCCATCTCCTAAGGTCTCAGCGGTTCTCAAGTCAGATATAAGATTGTCTAGGTCACGCATGCCCTGCGTGAGAGAAAGAGTTGACAGGATTTCACAGATTTTGACAAATGTGGGTAAGTTTGTGGTTTCTGTCCAAAAGTTTACGAATGTTAAAATGGTTCGAGCATGCTAAACTTTGGTTAAGTAAACATAAAATAGGATCATTGTGGTGAGAAAGGATAAAAGAATGTGCTAGTTGGATCATTGGTAGTGGTTTCAGGCCAAAAGCGGCGTCTTGTTCATCTTAAAAGAGCATGCATGGTGGTTGTATAGATTTTGACAGATTCTGCACATCAAAGCTTCGTTTGATGGCAGCTAGAGCAGAGTCCTCCACCACCGGGTCGTGGACAAGTTGCCACTGGGTTGCAAGAACATCCTGAAAAAATGTCTATAATAGCGACGTAATAGCTTACTTGGATATTTTGTCCTTTAAGAGACGACTTCAAACAACATTAATCATTTCTACAGAGCCGCGGTCTCTCTTTTTCTCTGTCTCTCTCTCTCTACCAGCGCATCGGCGATCACATTGTGGTCATTAGAGTTTAAGCATACAGTACTTTTAAAACACAATCGATCAAAGAATTGCAGAGGTATGACTTTATGAATCATATGTACCTCGCAAATAATGTCAATGCGTAAAGACGTTCAACGTTCAACAAATGACTGAAAAGTAATTTCAGAATTACCCAGCGATCGTTTCACCATGATCAAAATAAACAGGTTTACTGCAGTAATAATATTTAACGGACACTCTTAACGTAGGTTTGAAAGGAACCTAAACATTTAGTCGTGTGTCAATCATCATTAAAATCATATCGTAAACGGAAGTCTCTGTTGCTCCGCGGCCAGTGTTACAAACATACATCAACTCAATTTTGATCAAAGTTTACTAGTTTACCCCAAGCTTTTACTGTATCCCAGGTTTTCTTAGGATGTTAACCTGAGAACAATGGCTTTCTCCATGAAGATTGATTTTTGCAGGCTAATGTCTCTGTAGTGAGCCCTAAACTGTGGAATTGCCCTAATACACACTTACACACCAAAGGAAATGTAAAATCGTGAATCGGACTATTGGTGCTCTTTAATGGAAAATTAATAGAAATGATGGATCAGTCTAAAGAAGTATTAAGTAAACATGTGTCAGTAAAAAAATCATTTTTTTTTATTTAAAATTCAGTCAGTGAAGCACTTTCATCACAAACACATGGGAGCAAACATGAGTGAATGTGTTTGTCTCATATTATTGCTTAAATTGTTTGATGCTGGACTGTCAAGGTTAAATGGTATTATACAACAGTTCTTTCTGGTTCTCGAATGTGATTGGCTAAGAGCTATGCGATATTGTGCTGATAACGGCACTGTAACCGCTTCACCTTTCGTATTATTCCGCCACCTAGTGAATGGAGGTCCTAAGCAGGCTCATCTCTGAATGGAAAAACACAGATGCGCTGTTTTGAATCACTCTCCGTGTGTCTCATTAGTTTACTAGCTCATAAATCAGTCTGTGAATCCCCAATCGGAAGTTATTATTCCGTCAAAGATCGGCGCTCTTGGATGTTACGTTAAAGTTAATGGGAGAAATGTTTTGTCACATCGTGTGGACGATTAACACTTGGAAAGAGGATTATAAACACTCGTTTTTTTCTGGAGCTATATCTTTTATCAGAACGCGAAAACACCGTGGAACTGCAGGTAAGCACCGCAGCTTTTAAATGTGGACATTGATCATTTACTTTATCGTGACGTGACTATTAAAACATGTTATGAGATATCGCCACTGGTATATTTATAAGCAGCATGCAAAAACATCTCTCTGACACTTATAAAAAACCGTTTTGTATAGTACTAACAAGAACAAAGTTTAATAATAATAATTGAGTGCTCGTATCACGTTAAGAATAAATGAGAAAGCAATAGTAACGTTATACAAGTATAGTTTTATTAACTTTTACCTCGCGCCAAAACAATAACAACACAAAAGACACTAAATATGAATTAAAAAACAAGTAATAGTTTGATCATGACACCAAATACTGCTGATTTGATCTCATTTTGACGATCATAAACAAACAAGGCCAACATGAGAGCCAGGGAATCCCTGTCAGAGATGTAGCCCAGAGAGGGCGGTGGTCAGCGGGGTGAGTGAACACTGACGTCCGCTCATGCTTTGGTTCTCATTCGTACCGAATCTCACTAAGCAAACGTTCAAACAGGCGCTATCTTTACTAATCGACTGCAGATTTAAATATAATACATATACATTCTCGACTGAACTAATCTTAAAACTACACTTTGTGACCAAGAAACGGTAATATAAAGTAACGGCTTTTCCGTCCATTGTGTTGTTATGAGCTTCAAAGCAGCCGAAAGTTTTACCTGTCATTCTGGCCGCCCTCAAATCCGTGGCGGAAGAAGTAGTTCTCAAACAAAGAGGCTTTTAAAATAACTCCGTTGTTGTTTTATAGCTTTCGTTTTTTCAAACGTGTGCCGTTGAACTGTTGTATAAAAGCAATATCGCTCTCGGAGTCGTGTGATATAGCTCTTTATCATCACGGCTGTGATCAGGCCAGAGGCACGAGGCCGTAGGCCATATTGCTTAAAATAAAAAATGATGCAGTAATACTAACCGTCAGAGATTTTTATCGTGGTTAACCATTAAACCGGTAATCATTACATCTCTAATCTATGGCTATATTAATGGCAATTACTGGTTAATCCATACACAAGCTGATCCACACACAGGTTGGGGAATGGCACAAACCAAAGTAAAGCAACGCAGACACAGGGAGAACATGCAAGCTCCAAATAAAGGGCCACCTAACCTAGTCCGTGCTTGAACTGAGCCACTGTGCCGCCCGATCTGCCTATACTAAAGGATGTAGGGTTACATTCAAGCTGTTTCATAGCAGGAAGAAATTGCAGTCGCAGGATAAACTTATGCTATTATGATGCTCAAAGATAAAATTATCGACTACAGGGGACTTTAATATATTAGTCTATAAAAAGTCATTTTGTAACCCTGTCCCAAATGACACACTCCGGACTTGTGGTCCTCCTCAGAGTCAACACTTTGATGACATCATGTAGTGCAGACTTCAGCAACCCTTGATGCGAGTCCACATGGTTGCACCGGAGTAGTATTTTGGGACAAACACGAGCGCCAAGCCAGAAATAGGAAGAGAAGTTGCTTGTCAGTGTGAACTCCTCTCTTCCGGCGTCTGATTGGTCTGATTTCTCTTTCGCAAGGGCTTCTGGGTTGGTAAAGTGCGTGAAGCCTGCTCCACCAAAGACCGCATCAAGGGGGCGCTCATGAGCACACTTCGAAACATAAAAATGACAGATGGGAAACCCTACGGACTTGTAGACTTAGCGAGCACGCGCAATTTAAGGCCACGAGACCGAAAGTCCACATGAGGTGCGCCATTTGGGAAGCTGCTGGCATTAGGCGACTTTGTTAAAAACAAATACATTTAAAAGCTTTATTGAAAAGAATCATCACCTACATGCCTAGTAAAGGTTAAATGAAAACTGTTTATATTAACAATACATATATATGCAAAGCCATGAGTGCCCTTGATCTAAAGTGTGACTGACAGCAAGGTGTGTGTCAGCGCTCCAGGCCAAAAGTGTGTTTGGTTATCAGCAAACGATTGCTGCTTCTTTTTACTTTGCCTCATGGGAAATCTAGGGCAGGGCAGAGATGGATTAAGCTTTTGAATTAAAACTATTGCTGGGGTGAAACAAGGTGATTCCAGCTTCTGCTAGGTTACAATTAGCCGCAATCATCTCGGACCGATCAATAGCATGTGACACTCTGATTTGACTTAATGAAGGTTGGTTTCCTCCAGCTCAGAGGATCTCAGATATTACAGTCCTCTCTGATTGGCCTGCTGGAAATAGCATGTGACAGGTATCCATAGATGAAGAGACGTGTTACTGGAAGTGTGATTCAGATCTCAAAAAAGGTTTTACTGACCTCAGATAAACCACCAGCTAGTAAGATATCAGAAAAGCACAGTGGACCTCAACACAGTAATAGGACAGTAAAAGTATGAAAAAGCAATTTCTTTTTCCTCATATCCACCCACACCCAAAATAAAAGCTGTGATACACACTTATACGTATGATGGAGGAGAAAGATTGTATTGCAATTTCTGCAGGCAAAGCATCATTCAACTCACACCAACCAATATGTGTAGTCAGTAGCATTGGTCTCCAAGGGAGGGTATGTTATTGCAGGAGTGAATGGGGATATATTGGGTTTTGAAATAAACCAATGATACTTTTTCAAACCCCTAAAAGGTTCAGAAAATGTAGATAGTGATACATTATTAGGGCCGTTCAACTGAATCTGTGACATTTCTTTGCCAGGACATTATAGGGCGGTTTCGGACAAGGTGCGGTCGGCAACTTATTTTATCATATTTTTTGATCATATTCACTGAAACCAACACTATGCTCCGATAGAACAACATCAATTAGACTGTTTAAGAAAAAAACCCACGCTTCTAGCTCCACCTGGAGCCTGTTATTTGTTTTGCAAAAATCCACCGCTCCCGGTTCATTTGGTCCAATCAGCCCAGGCTGGTTCATTTGGTCCAATCAGCGCAGGCTGGTTCATTTGGTCCAATCAGCGCAAGGCTGTGTAAAATCTGCCTGTCAATCACAGTACCTGCACGCGCCACAGATCCCCATCCCCATCACGCGCGTTACAATATCACGTGCATCCGCCTGAATTCATAGTTGTTTTGGTTTGAACAGCGTGATGGCGGAGAGAACTTTCAGTAACAAACTAACGATTTCTCGGTTAACAACTAGAGCTAGAAAAACAACCAATGAAAAGAAGGAAACAAAGATAGAAAGCGACTGTGACCGTATTAAAACTAGGATCAATATCGGACCGGCATTTGAAAGGAATCTACGAGATTTCAAGCTGGATGCAGAGCTTGCCACATTTCTTCTCAACAGGTAATTGTGCTTTATCAACCATTGATTGTATTTCGGAGTGTTATGTAAGTAATCTAAGTATTCTTGCTAAGTATGCGTTCACAATAATACTTTTGCACACGCGCTGACGAGAACGAGCTCTGAGGGAGGTTGCTCGGAGGTAGTGGGGGAGGGACATGAAATTGTAAACATTTGGAAACTGCTCAATCCTCCAGAGTTGCCGACGGCAGCTTTAAAACACATCAGTGACCAGTGTGGTCAATCCTTAAAAGCCGAGTGGACAAGCAGAAGCCCCCAAATTGTGATCAACTCTGAGCAGTACTAATAAGGCAAGAATGGATTGCCATCACTCAGGATTTGCCCCAGAAGCTAACTGCAGAGGTTATGAAAACAAGGGTCAACACTGTAATATTGACTCTTTGCATATTTTAAAGGGGTGGTTCAATAGTATTTCAAGCATTCTGACTTATTGACACAGTTATAGAGTTGTTTCCTCATTCTAAACGTAGGCAAAGTGTCAAAAAAGCAGTTGGGTGTGTTACATAGTATTTCTGTGTCGAATGCACTTCGCCAGGGTTCGTACAAGTTTTGGAAAGTTTTTAGGTCCAGCTGACGTTTCAGTGGTTTCTATACATATTACTTCTTTTTATTGGCACTTCCCCCGGGAAAACCCCGTCCACCCGTCAATCAGCGGGAGACGCTAGAACTTGCAAACATCACATCACGCGACAGCTTTGTTTAATTTCAAAACACAATAATGGCATGAATGAAGAAGTGTGTTTTTGGATGTAAGGAGAAGAAAGTCAGCCTTATGGAAACAATGGATATAGTTTATTATCCGGAGTAGCAATGGAGTTTTGCATGTGTGTTTGATGCGCTGGATTTCATTGAAAAGTCCCAACTGGGTCATATAAATGACACGAACATGCAGTGAATCATAAGTTAAAACAGTGCTGTATAGTGTTGCATGACTCGTACTCGCTCCACCCGCGGTAGTAACTCCTCTTTCTTCGTTTTTTACATAAATAACATTATCGGAAAGATTCATTAAAGTTAATCTTTCTTTTAAAAATCTGATTTAACTAAAGACTCTTCAGAGATATAAAGGATGTAATACTACTCTATAGGTACTCCAGATTAACATCAAAAATGCAGAAACAGCTTGTGTTATGTGAGCTTTAACTGTTTTGCAAATAAAAGCCTTTGAAATGTATTTTATGCTTATCACTGTTTTCCAGTATAACATAGAAACATGGAAAAATCATCTAGAAATACGGAATCAGCAAACTGATCATCTTAGATATACAAAATATTAATGTAGTATTTCAACATGCATTTTTCGCAACATGATCTCAAGGAAAGTTGTTGTATAATCACGCAAAATATTATTAATTTATTCGTGTCCATGGCACAAAATCCAGCTTTTTTAATGTCTTTTTTCGTGACACTTGCACAAATTTCTATAAATAGTTTTTTGTGTCCGTGGCACGACTTTCTTATTCATGTTATTTTATGTATTGTTTTTCTTATTTCTTCCCTTGGGGTTGGGGTTAGATTTGGGATTTGGGTTTGGTTGTACTTTTATGTATTGGTTTCTATGTGTTTTTCTTCCACTTTTAAATCTATTCTCGCCTGGATTTGGGTTAGGATTAGGGCTGTCAACTAATATTCTAAATTCAAATATATATTCGAATAGTTAAAAAAAAACGAATTTCGAACGTGAAAATTAATATTCGAATTAAAAAAAGTGGAAAAAACGCCTGCGGTAGTAGAGGCGTGGCTGTCTGCTTTGTAAATGGGCGCGCTCGTGCGCCTGTTTCAGGGACAGGGCACAGGAGTCGCACTGTTTGGTTGTTACAGTTGTTACAGTTAGCATACGACCACGAGCAACATGAGCTCACATCTCGAAAATGTTCACCCAAATGAGCATGGCTTCCCGTACACACTGCATATTAATGCGGTTGTCAATTTACCTTTTAATGCTTGATCCTGTTCTGTTCTGTACACACACAGTTCAGTAATTTACGGGACTGACAAACGCATTTTACAACCGAATTAACTTCCGCAAAATGCAGGTAGTGACAACAGCGTTTACAGAAACTCTGCATAGTGTGTAAGTTACATAACTGAACTGAACAACTAGTCATTAATAAAGTGTTTAAACGTGCATCATGGACATGACAGGTCTCTCTTCTGAAAAAATAAATTACTAAAAGGGGAAAAAGTCTTCTGTATGCGCGGTGTATAAAATGACAGAGGCACGAGTGTTTGCTGCCCAGTGTTGCCAGATCTTGCACTAAAAAAAACAGCGAACAAGAAAAATCCAATAATAAACCGAAATAAATCCAAATGCTTTACCTTAAAGATCAAAATATTGGGACCCGCACCTTTACACTTTAATAACACAAAAAAATGTATTGCTTCATGAGCCAAAAGCCATAAACGGTTAACCAGCAAAACGGCATGTAAGTACAAAAAAGACAAGGACATGGCAACACTACAAAAAAAAAACACTGTGAAGCAGCCTCACAAAAGCATACAATACACGACGCCCAAGCTTTAGGGAGTTCTGTCAAGCAATGTAACTGAGGTACCATATCCCTTTATTGATGTCCCTTGATTGACTTGTTTTTGTGTAGGTAATAAGTTGTTAAATATTTTTAAACTTAAATAGACTACCTATACAAATGTTATGTCACTGTGTATTAATTTGTCCTGTTATTTACGTAATGCGCGTCATTGACAAAATGCGCAACCAGATGTTCAAATAGTTAGAATATTCATGTTTATTTTAGAGCGAATATTCGAACGTCATTTTTGAGCAATTTTGACAGCCCTAGTTAGGATGTCTAAAAATGTAACAGAAAGTGTATCTATCCCCAACAACAATGGTAAGAAAATTGGAAAAAATTATGAGAAAACAATACATAAAATGAAATGAAAAAGAAAGTCCTGCCACGGACACATGAAACTATTTCATGAAAAAGACAATCGTGCTCGAGGCACGGAAAAAAAGCTGAATTTCGTGCCATGGACACGAATAAATTAATCAAATTTTGCGACTTTTCATGAGTTTGATTTTTCAACAACTTGCATCATTCAACAAAATCACCTTTGTTGCGATGCATTTCTGTATGATAATTACAAATATTATTTGTGTTTGGCCTGCCTCTGTGTTATCGCTTGACACTTTGGGGTGGTTTCCCGGACTGGGTTTAGATTAATCCAGGACTAGGCTTTGTTTATATTAGGACATGTAAGTAGTTTTTACAAACAAACCTTACAGAAAATACCGGTGTGCAACTTGAAACAAATCAATGGCACTGATATATGTTAAAGGGCACCTACAGTATTATACAAAATCTACTTTCACAAGGTGTTTGGGCATAAATGTGTGTACAATAAAAAAAAATCCCCAAACCATGGCAGTCTTATTAGACATGCTGTTTTGATTATTTTATCAATGTGAGGTCGCACTGATAAAGCCTCGTCCTTGACGGCTGGCTGTCTTGTATTAGCATAGTTTCTGCCTTCAGTGAGTTGGATGCTATCTGCTATTTTTTCTGTGCTTCTTTGTGAAATCAAATCTATTTTAAACAAAGCTTCACTTTTGGTAAGGGAGCGAAGAGCAATAGCTCATTTGCATTTAACTCTTTCACCGCCAGCATTTTTAAAAAAAAGTTGCCAGCATGCGCCAGCGTTTTTCATGATTTTCACTAAAGTTTAATGCCTTCCAGAAAATGTTCTTCTTCAAATATATAAACATACAAATGAAAGAACAGACCCTCTGCTTTCAAACAAAAAAAAAAAACGTTTCATCCTACCTTAGTAGGTAGTTCTTTTGTAATCAGCTTTTGAATATGGGTAGGTTTCTGCAAAAACACCACATTTTGAGCAAAAAGCTGAGATAATTCCATTTTTGTGACGGACTTTTCATAGAGATCCCATTCAGAGCGATCTTTAAAACAGACACAGACATGCAGCAGCTTGCCAGAGGGCAATACTACCGGGTTTAAAAAGTTGCGGACCTAGTGGATAATAGCGGTATTGCGGAAAGACGGAAATACTCGTCATTGGCGGGTAGGCGTTTTCTCTTAATTGATGAGATATCTCGTCAATGGCGGGGAAAGAGTTAAAGGTACACACATAAAAAGCGTGTTTTTGCTCCCACTGAAATAGGGGGATTTTGTACATGCTACTGTACAATAAATGATCTGTGGGGTATTTTGAGCTGAAATTTCACAGAAACATTCTGGAAACACCTGAGACTTATATTACCTATGTAAAAATGTGTGCCCTTTAAGACATCAGTACAAGGTAATTAGAACCCCATTCACGCAGACCTTTGGTCCCAGAAAATACCTGTAAAATTGCCAGATTAGCGTCACAAACTCGTCCCGTTAATCTTCTGGGATCGTTGCTGGAAAGAGGACCTAGTCAGATACACGGATAACCCTCTGTGTGAACAAGAAGCTGAAAGAATGCCGTAATGGGCGTGTTGTAGTGAGGACGCGCGCATCATCACAACAAAAGTTATGGTTCAGCTCTTTAAAACGAGAGATAACATGCATATAAACATTCACCACGAGAAATGTTGCAAACTATATTGATGCAGTTATCAGTATATGATAAATGAGACACATAAACAATGACGCACGTGCCGTAGTGAGGACGCGCGTGTCATGGCAACATGAAGTTGGTTCAACTCTTTAAAATGAAGGATTTACAACATTCGCGACGAGAAATGTCAGCAAACTGGACTGAAGCAGATATCAGGTAAGTTAGCTCGTTACTTACTGCGTTGAAACGGAGATCATTCAGCAGCATAAAAGAATATCACGTCACGTGCTCATTTGAGCTATAATAAACGAAAATACCCGCGCGTCATCCCAACAAGATATATCGTTCGCCTCCTCAAAATGCGAGTTTTAAATGCATATAAACAATCACGATGAGAAATGTCTGAAAACTGTATTAAAGCAGAGATCAGGGAGCTCGTCAAATATCCACTCTGAAGCTGAGATCATTCACCAGCATTAGAACGGCGCGTCACGCGCTCCTTTATAATCTCATCATAAACAAAAATGCACGCGAGTGGTTCTTGGAGAGAGAAATAATATATAATATGCAAACTTCAGACGCTGCGTAGAAGAGAGGGCGAGACTTTCAATAGGTCACGTGTCTTTCCGGGACCATCAGATGCCGGGTAATCATGGCAGTGTGAATGAATAAAAAATATAAGGATCCCGGAAAAATCCCGGGTTGCCTTTCCCGTGTATTTTACGGAATGTCTGTGTGAAAAGGGCTTAAATTAAGGCTGCTCAAACATACATTTTAGTCTGAACTAGGATAAGTCCTGTCCACAAAACAGCCCCTATATGTTTAAATATGAGATAAAAATGGGACAGTGATCCTCCAAGACCAAAAATTCCCACCCCTGCTCGAACAGTATACAGTTTATGTAACTGTGTGAATGTGCATCATTTTCTTGTATTAATATACTTTTATATTTACTAATATATTATACCAGCTTAATATGCACAGTCAATGCCATTCTTAGGTTAAGTTTCTGGAAAGATATAAACATTGTGGCACTCACAAAACATTGCCCTTTGTTTGAGCATTCCAACAAGCTGAAAAAGATATAGCTGCAGGCAAAACTATAAAAAGAGACACGACCTCCAAAACCTACAAAAACCAGCTGAACTTTAAACCAAACCGCCTTGTAAAGGCCTTATCTTTTTTTGCTTTTCCTACCCTTGTTTAGAGATATCCATGATGCTCCTGTTAATTTAATAGATTTTTTTTAAATAAAAACCCAAGCTTAAACCCAGTTTGTTAATTGTCACACTTGCCGTTTAAAGAGCACATTTGTATAACAATGCAGTGACCTTTGCTTGATCTGGGTCCAAAAGCAAGTCATAAGTATATAAAAATGTTATTGAATAAAGACTCCAGAGCAACTTTCATGTTCCTCTCAGAGCAGTTAAGGTCAACACAGAAAAAAAACCATTCATTTTAGGTTAACAGTGTAATAATGCATTTGTATCTCATCTGCTTTTGCATTATGTGAGGAAATTCACAATATTAATATTTAAAAAACCCAGTCCTACAAATATGATTGGGTTGATGATGACAAACCCTCTAGATAGAATAAATAGAAGATATCCTTAAACAAAATATACACTCACCGGTCACTTTATTAAGTATACGCGTTTAATTGCTTGTTAACACAAATGCTAATTAGCCAACCACATGGTTGCATCTCAATTAGGGGTGGGCGATATGGGGAAAAAATATCATATCACGATTGGTTTAGGCAAAATCACGATTTCACGATTTTATTACGTTTTTTTTTTTCATGATGGTTTTTTAAAGACTGTTTTACTATTAATGAGCCTTAATGCAGCCATACTAATGTTCCCATTTAAAAATACAGTCCTGCAAGGTAATATATGCTCGGAAAGTCTGCAGAAGTATTTAAAAGTAAATATGAAGAGTTTCGTTGCAAAATGAGATAAATCCATTTTTTTACATTTTTGTCAAAACATGTTTATTATTGTTATCATGTTATTATTTTGTTTTATGATGCTACTTAGCTGTATTTTTTAAGTTATGAAGGTTTAAATCAAAACAAACCAACTGCAGTTGAATTGATATTAATTGGAATGCACAACAAAAAAAGATTTATCTCGTTTTGCAATGAAATTCATATGGATTAATCTTTTTTACGAAGATACAAAAGTTGTATCTTTTCTTTTGGTATTAAATTAACTTTGATGACAGAGACTTTAACAGGTTAGGTTTATTATAAGACCGAATGCAATAAAATGTTTATTCGTTTAAGACATAAAGTAACCAAATGTTTACTATGAAAATCACCAAGACAGCTATTTTGGCATATGAGCATTTGTCCGTTTAAGCCAAAAAGAAGTGAACGTAGAGCCGTTTAAGCTCTGGGTGTGTGCACGTGCGCTAATTTTGCGAAAAGCACAACATTTAGTTTTTATTGGCAGTACACACAAAAAATAGACTAAGGGGCGGTTTCCCGGACCAGGATTAGCTTAATCCAGGACTAGGCCTTAGTTTAATTAGGAAATATAACTAGTTTTAACAAACATGCCTTACTAAAAACATTACCTGTGTGCATTTTGAGGTAAAACAAAGGGCACTAATGTATTTTAAGATATGTAAGTGCAAGTTGTTTTCAGTTTGGAGAGATCTTTAAAGCGTTTAAGTCTAGGACTAGTCTAATCCCTGTCCGGAAACCGCCCCTATATGTCTAAAATCAGCAGAGTAATCTACGTCTCTTTGCGCAGTGATAAAAATAAAGAGTTTGCGCCGCCAACCCAGGGGTTAATATAATGTTTGTTTTGAACAAATGTGCTGCGCTGCCGCATGTCGAAAATAAACACAGCGATTAAGCGAAAGTAGTGCATTAAATTTGGGGTGGCCTGTCACATGTCAGGGAGATCCAGTGCCACAGACACCCTTACCTCGTCTTCAGCACGCGCCTTGTCACGTACTTGATGTAGGCACGAATCACGATACAACGATCTTTCCGAAAAATTGGATAGTGGAGACATTTTAATAGTGATGCACCGATGTATCGGCCACCGATATTTATTGGCAGATTTTTGATGAATTTGAAACCATCTGCATATCGGCAATAGCACGAGAAATGCCGATACCGATTGTTTATTAATTAACCGCATAAAGGCAATGAGTTGCATGTCTGTTGTTCAATTAAAATTATTTAATGTTCTTGTGCACACTATACTTAAGCACCGACAGAATACCTTTGTTGAGCTGGCTCAAATGTCTTTCACAATAAAAGAAACAAACTGCACTTTAGTGGGGGAAAAGAAGTCCAACTTTTTTTGAAGTAGCAAAATTTATATGGTCAGTTGAATGTTAATTAGATCCAATCCATGTTCAAGAAAAATAATTTGATGCAGAAATAAACTAGCTAATAGACCAACTGTATAGTATTTTACACAAGTGTTTAATATCGGTATCGGCCAGAAGTTGTCTGTTTAAATCGGTATCTGCCTAAAAAAATCCTTTCGGTGCATTTTCTTTACATTTTAATCGTTCCCGATATCGTCATATGGCACAGCCCTAATCTCAATGCATTTAGGTATCTAGACGTGGTAAAGAGACTTGCTGGAGTATAAAACCGAGCATTGCATTAGAAGAAAGGTGATTTAAGTGACTTTGAACATGGTTGTTGGTGCCAAACAAGCTGGTTTCAAAAACTGCTGATCTCTTGGGATTTTCATTCACAACCACCTCTAGGGGTTTACAGAAAATGGTCCGAATAAGAGAAAATATCCAAAGGGCTGGCAGTTGTGTGGACAAAACTGCCTTGTTGATGTCAGAGGACTGTTTCAAGATCATAGAAAGGCATGGTATGCAGAATACCATCTCTGAACGCACAACACATTGAACTTACTTAAAATACAATATTTGCAATGTTCATATTATGCCGTATTGTACATTTGATCAGCAAATATCTAATCTGAGATATCATTGAATCGACACAAGATAACTTCCTATGTATAACACAGTCTACACATCAAATCGCTCTCGGTCTTTTCCTCTTGATGTCTCTCCGAGCAGTACAGTAAATATGCCAGAGCCGCAGGCCACCGGCTTCGCATCGCTGACGCCCCTGCACTGCACTGTCTGCTCTCATTAATGCACTATAATTCAAATGCACTGGGAAGTGGGAGAGAGAAAGTAAAGAGGAAAAGAAATAGAGAGGAGGGACATGGTGAAACGGGAAAAGAAAGATGCTTTTCTTGGAACATATCTTGGTAATCTTGTCCTGCTACGCTTAACTGCTCAACCACTCTCTGCCTGAGATCCTCTCATGCATGAAATATGTTTCAATCTTCAAAAATATATCACTGTCAGTTTTCCATTATTTCCGATAGATGACTTATATGACATAATCTTATCAGGCACAATTAATTACTTAAAAAGACTGTAAATTATACGGCAGGGGCTAGCTAGATGGTCTTACAGTACATCAACATAAGCTTGGGAAACTATTATTTTTTTGGCAACACTTGACAATAAGGTTGTAGTGCTGGGCAACGGTTAATTGTGATTAATCACATATAAAAATGTGCATAATAAATGTGTGCTGTTTGTAGTTATTATGTATATATAAACACACACACACACACACATTCTTGTTTGGTTCAGTGTGGTTTTTGGCAGACCTTTTAGTTTTAGTCTTAGTCTTTTGGACGAAAATGCTTTTTAGTTTTAGTCACATTTTAGTCACTTATAAACTTGATAGTTTAACTCAAGTTTTAGTCGATGAAAACGCAAAAAGGTTTTAGTCAAGTTTAAGTCAATTTTAGTAAAAAAGTCTAACAAACTAATTTAGGTTAAAAAGTATTGGAAATGGGCTTAGGTTTGATAAGTAGATACACGTGTCACAAGCCGATTGTCGAGTAAAATTGAATATGATATGTTAACATCGTGACTTAAAAAAAAAAAATATATCAGCGTGATGAGCCTTCAGGTGCCGCTTGAGGTTGGTGGTATTCTTCCCACCTAGTTTGTGGCCACATTTACCGTCGTCTCCCAATATGCATTCCGTTTTTTTGTTTCTGATGGATTACACTGAAAGTATGTCCGCAAATCATCTTGTCGTTTCTGTTTATTGGCGTCACAGCCATGGTCCATTGAACTCGCCACAGCCGCAGGTGTGTTGTTGTTGTGTAAAATCTGGTGCACATGCGCGGTATGGCGGCAGCCGGGTGGTGGGCGTACCCAAAACGGCAGCATTGCTGATACTTTTTAGCTAAAAAGAGACAGATGTCACGCAAAATAGGCAGAAATTACATGCATTGTGAACGTCAGACTTATAATAATTTTCGTTCTGTCTCGTCTCGTCAACAAAAACTCGAAAGCGTCTCATCACCTTAGAGCAATTTTTAGCTCGTCATCGTCGCGTTATCGTCATAAAAAAGGTGTGTCAACGAAATCATTTCGTTATCGTCATCGTTGACAAAAACAACACTGGTATGTATTAAAGAAACATTTAATGTGTATATATATTTTATTATTTTATTATATTTTTATATTTTCTATATTAACAATAAAAATGAATAAATAAAAATGTTCTGAAATGTATATATGTATGTGTGTGTGTGTGTGTGTGTATGTGTGTGTGTTTAAATATACATAATAATTACACACAGTACACACACACACACATATATACATTTCAGAACATTTTTATTTATTCATTTTTATTGTTAATATAGAATATATAAAAATATAATAAAATAATAAAATATATATACACATTAAATGTTTCTTAAATACATACCAGTGCCCAGCACTAAAACATTAGTAAATGCATTAACTAATATGAAAACAGCAATGAACGGTATAGATTTTCTGCATGCATTAATGTCAATACAGTTATTTATGTTATTTCATGGTGCATTTATTAATGTTAACCCCTACAATGCTTGTTTTATAAATGTATTAGTAAATGCTGAAACTAACATGAACTAAGAATAATAAATGCTGTAGAAGTATTGTTTGTTGCAAATTCATGTTAGCTAATGCAGTGGTTCTCAAACTGGGGGCCGCGAGGTGGTGCCAGGGGGGCCCCAGTTTTATGACATTTTATAAAATAAATTAATTTATCATAAATTCTGTGTAATTAAACCTAAAAAGAATAAGGCTACTAACAAACAAGTACTGCTTTGTATAATTTAATATGTTTTGTTTAATTAAAATGTTGCGTTTTAGAACACATTTGTCATAACTTTTCTTTGGGGGGGCGCGAAGGAAAGCTCCGTACACATGGGGGGCCACACGTTGAAAAAGTTTGAGAACCACTGAGCTAATGCATTGTTAAATGATTACTCATTAAAAAATCACGATAATTTACTCACCAAATGGCATCCAAGATGTTTATGTCTTAGTTTCTTCAGTCGAAAAAAATTAAGTTTTTTTTTTTTAAGGAAAACATTCTGATATTTTTCTCCATGTAGTCGACTTTATTGGACCTCAACAGTTTACAGTTTCAATGCAGCTTCAAATGTCTCTAAATGACCCCAACCGAAGCATAAAGGGGTCGCACACCGTACGAGCAGCACTGCGTCGAGTCGTGTCTAGGACAACTCGGAGGTATCATAAACCGGAAGGGCACATTAAATAGCGTGAGCTTAGTCAGATAGCGTCTACTTCAAAATTCAAAATATACATTAGCAGCCAATGTTAATCGTTAATGATTTGGGACAAATATGATGTTATTTAATGTTAACATATGTTACTGGCGCTCTGTGGCGTAACAGGGATTTAAGCGTCCGGTATGCGACCTCTTTAAGGGTCTTATCTATCAAAACCATCATCATTTTCGCCAAAAACAAATTAAAAAAAATGACTTTTAAATAGAGCTGGGTAAAGATTAATCTAGATTAATCGTATACAAAATAAAAGTTATTTTTTGCGTAATATGTGTGTGTGTGTAATTATTATGTTTATTTTTAAAAACACACACATACATATAAACATTTAAATTTTTTATTTATATATAATTTTTTATACATTTTAGCACTACTTTTAAACCACAACTTCTTATCTTGCACTAGCTGTGTGATGCGCCAACGCGACCTTATGTATTACGTAATCACGTCGAAAGGTCATGCGATACATATGCGAAACGCACACTTGTCATTTCATAATATGTAAGGTCACAGTGGCCTGGAATGTCTTCCTCAAAAAATTTTTTTATTTCTTCTCGACTGAAGAAACAAAATGAAATTTAATGAAAGTGGAGTATTCCTTTAACAGATACAACCTTATTGTAATGTGTTACCAAATTTTTCTCTATTTGTTGCCCTTGATGTTACAACTCACAATGTTACAGTGAAGATCTTAGAAAAGTGTACCATCAGCCATTCAGCATTTTGCTGAACATAATTTTCCTGCCGGTCTATACTCATTAGTCAGATGACATTTATGCCTCAGGTCACGTCAGGTGATTGTCTCATAAGATGTGCCTAGAACTAAGTGCAAATAAGCTCATGATTCTCGGGAGTATATGTGTCAGCCTAGCAACTGCCATTGAGATGAATGGGAATCCTAAAGGATAGTTCCCTACATGTACTGTGTTACAGTCCGCCTCGACTTTTCCCCCAAAGTTAATTTAGCGCAATATTTAAACAGCAGACTCAATGACAATTCATCTTGTTTAAATGAGGTGCTTTAAATTTGTATCAGCCTTAAAATAACTATACTCAAGGGAAGCTCAAACTAATCTTAAATTGTAAATTGGATGTATGGTCGAATGACACATGAGAAATTACAATCATGAAACAAACGTTAAAAACAACTCTATTCAACCCATCTCTGCGGGCAAACTGTAATTTTCTCCCTGACAGCCGAGCAGGTTTTTACTCAAGCAGATAAGAACGTTGTGAGATGCTGTCCGCGAGCGATGTGCAGCCGTATGATAAAGTTTAACACTGGATTGCAGTTCATTGCTTTTTTTGTGAGTCTGTGATAAAACATCTAGCTTAATAGTTATACTGTATTACAAAAGCAGGATATGAAATGCGTCACCTCGTCGACACACAACCTTTTACCCGAACAAGAATTTACCTAAGCAAAGGTTACAAAACAGGTTAACCTTGATTTTAAATTGCCTTAAATTGTATCGGTGTTGATATTGTTTTGTTGTATAATATCACAGATATATCTTTAAGTCTGTTCTAGGCAGGTTTTTTAAATAATGTACTTGTTTTTCTCTATAATTTCTTTTTCTATACAGTTATACGTAGTATACACTACTCATGTTTTGATGACAATCCTAACTGGTTAACGCATTCAGGTCTGTGTGCACATTACAGGGTCGCATCACGCCACATTATTTAAAATTCAAACACATTATTTTCTACGAGTTATGATATGAGGCATTCCTAATTCTGGTTGTCTTAATAAAAAAGAAACAAATGAGTAACCATCTGCTTCAGTAACTGATGAGAGACGAATGACGTGAGCTCCACTGCTTTACTCTCATTGGTAGTCACTCCTGAAAGTCACACATAATTTGCATAAAGTTTAACTTTTCACATCTTTGTCAAGTCACTGGACACGCCCACTTCCTGTCACCAGACACTTACAAGTCAATTTAAATTGTACTTATATAGGACTTTTCAATTCAACTATATTGACCAAAGTGCTTTACACTAAAAAAAAAAAATCAAGAATAATAATACCAGGGCCACAAAAGAAAAACTTAATATTTAACCCCCTGGGGTCCAAAAACGCGGGGCCGCGTTTTGACGCATTTTTTCCTTAGCATGGCAGAATCAACTTAAAATACTCCATCATTAATAATCATACACTTACGTGTTTGACATCATTTGAAACGGTAAAGGGTCTTCTTTAATATGTGTTCATTTACAATAACAACAGATCTTTGTGTTTTTGTCAAATAAAGAAAATAAACAGGGTGTCCATCCAGACATTTCTGTCTCCGCCAGCTATCTCTCAAAACACGTTACAAAAATCAATTGAAACTCCGCGAATACTCGTCACACAAGCATGATACACACATCCAAAGAAAGCCTGAAATGTCTACTTTTAAACAAGCTAAATATAATCAAAAACAAATATTGCCTGTTTATGTAATCTGCATTGAAGTAAAGAGAGTACCGTTTTCCTGGCTGACTTCATTATCTTTAATTTGGTCACGCCCACAGCTGTTGACATGGTAATGAAGACACGAGCTGTTCAACCATAACAAGCAAAGCGTAAAGTTTGATCAGATTTAAAGACTTTTTACCGCATGTTTGGATTATAAACTTTATTCACACACGTGAGGAATATCTTCATTTATGTCTGGACATTGAGGAAGAGAAGCATTTATCTTTAACATTACCTAAGAAGAACAATGGAGAACGCACTGCTGGATTAGAAGTAAGTAACGTTAACAGTTAATTTATACCATTTATATTTGCTATCATGTAACTTAATATGCTCATGCCTTGTGCAGTTCAGCCTACATACAGTAACGTTAAGCAACCTTAGCAGACTACACGCTTCGGATTGAAAAACTTTCGTATTGTTTACAAACGGACGCGATCTCACGTAATGGCGGATTTCACTGTTTCATGCTGTAACAGTGTTAAACACAGTTATTCACTTATATCCTTCATGGAAACTTTCAGTAAGCCTGAACTGCTGTATCTTTTAAGTGTGTGCTGTAATATGATTCCATGTTTACATGCTTATTTACAAACGAGTACGCGTGACCTCCCATAATGGCGGATATCTGTTACATGTTGTACAGTGTTAAGACACAGTTATTCACTTTCGTATCTGTCATGGCAACTTTGAGTAAATGCTGCACTGGGGGATTTGCTGTAAAATGATTCCATATTGTTTACATGCAAGGTAATTCCATACATTGCGCTTTACACGCGACACCGTTTATTACGAGCTCCGCGTTGTTTACACGGAGACGCGAGCTCGCGCACATCCATTTGCGATGTGTTTTTAAAGTTCATACTCGCTTACAGAAACGCGTTTAAAACAGAAGCTAGACGATAAGGGGATGGGCATCTGAAAACAGTCATCTGAAAACAGCTTTTTATATAACTAATTATTGCAGATGTTTATCTGAGATACTAATTTAGTTTATGATAGTTTATCTGGATGTAGTGCTATCATTTACCCATCAGTTATGTATGTAAGGGTATTTCTGTGGACAACTTATGCTAACAGCTGTTTATAAGTCTCTTAGAGGTCTGCATCCCTCTCATCAGTACAAAACTATGAAGTGGAAAAACATATTCACACTCTTTGGACATAAAGTTATATGGTAACATGAGCCACATGAAGTTTACAGCTCTGTTGTTTATCAGTTTCTTATACACGTTAAGGTTTTTAATAGGGTTCGTTTCCAAATAAACTGAAAATGTCCTACTGACCATCATTTCTATTTTGATTATATTGTTAACTTCTTAATAAACCTCAAACAAACATGTACATTTGTCCTCACATTCTTTACTGTAGTTCCTTCCTGCCTCATTATTATGCAGCTCATTATGCGAGCCTTTGTTTGCTAGCTGTCAATCAATCCTTCTCGCATACGGCCACTCTAATCAAAAATTGTCTTACAATTTCAAAATCAATACATTGTTTTATGTGAATAAGTAGGCAGGATGATTTTCACATCATTTTAAAGAAAAAACTCTAGGCTACTAGATTCTGTTTAGGAAAGTCTTGTTAAAACATATTTAGTATTGGTTTTGTGAACTTATATCAGTGACTTAAAATTTTAGCTTTTTTAAAAACCACGCATAAACCTTTTTCTCTGAAAAATACAAACATGTACATACATGTAGCTCATATAATATTTTAGCTCAGTTTGTGCTGAACACAGTGGTATGAGACACTTGCCATTATTATGTTTTAAAGCAACTGAAAAAAGACCAATTGTAAGAGCATGTCAGAACCTCTGACAGTGTCCCAAAATGGTCGGACCCCAGAGGGTTAAGAGACATTAACGTACAATAACAGAATAAAAGAATGTTTAACAAACAATATTAAAAATAATACATTTTAGTGAAAAAGAGAAAGCTACTTTTCTTTCTTAAATTTTTCCTTTAGAGTTTAATATAGACATATGGGTCAATAACATGACATGCATTTTTGTCCGGGGGCATTATAAAAAATAACTTGATTTATGACATGTAACCTATTTAGTTTAAATTAGGCCTGTCAAAATTTTTAACAAAAACATGTAAATAAAGTGTTTACACAATTTTTTTAAAGCCACTAATTTTATTATCACGTAATTAACGCAACATGCAATTTCTGTTTGAACCTTGAAATGTGACCCTTTTTTGTACGTTTTCTGAGGGGTGTACCGTCCTAAATGCTTAACTAATACAAAGATTCAGGCAGGACTTGCCTGATGTTAAAATAATTATAAGAGAGATAAAGTTCGGGACCTGATTGATGTTAAAAGAGTTATTAAGAGTGACAAGACTCAAAAACAAGCTTCCTCACGCTGACTGAAGCACATCTGAAGCACGTGCACACATGCGTGTGTGCGCGACCCCGATATATACAGTAGACATCTACACAGAATAACAGTTTTAAAAAAATGTGTTTTGACAAGAATTCACGCAGATATAATCTGTTATGTCTAAAGTGATAAAAATTGAAAAGTGTTAAATTAAGGTGAATTTTGAAGATAAAGTTTAAAAGATAAAATGTGCGATTAATTGGCGATCAATCGCAAGTTAACCCATGACAATCAAGCGATTAATCTAGATTAAATATATAATAATCAATTGAAAGCCCTAGTTTAAATTCATTTTTTTTTATAATAAATAGCCTTTAAAAAAATGGTAAAATGGCATGAGGACAACCGTCCGTCCAAACAACTGATAAAAATGGTGTTTAAATTATTTTATGTTCGAAACCTTTCCTATAATATGTTGGGGCACTTGAAAAACTTTTGTCCAATAATGCGGATGTTTTCAAATATCAAGGTAAACGCAAGCATGGGCCTTTTATTAAGAAAGTAAAAAGTATAACAGTAAACATCGCATTACATAATCCATTGAACCCCAAGTGGTCTTTACAGCTGAATGAGAAGTTTGTAGATTTGTCTCAAATACTGAATAAATAGCCATTTTAATGTAATGGGTCTGTGTCAGGTGGTACGACCAATGTAAAACTATAATTTTTTTATTAAACCCATTTTAATTATATTTTAAAAAGTATGTTTATAACCAACAAACAAGTAAAAGTCTGTTAAATGAATGCCCCTCTAACAAATAAGAAAAAACATTAAGCTAAATAATTTTAATACATTTAAAAAAATATTTTAGTTTTAATAAATGCAACCTAAGGTTGTCTATAATTTTTATTAAACTTTAAAAAAAAATTAAATTCTAGTTGTTTTACACTTTTAAACTATTTTCAGTATTTTATCATTTTAAATGCCACTATCAAATAAACAAACAGGGAGCTCATTAAAATGTATCTGTGCGAATTGACAATGATTGGTTGTACCACCTGACATTTAAAGAAAATGTTTTTAGGAGCTTGTTTTGTCACGGACCCATACAGTATATATAAAATGGGGACTATCAGTCTTCATAATCCTTTATTAAATACTGTATTGTACTGTACTGTATCAAAATACTGTTTCTAAAAAAGTATTAATAGCAAAATTTTCCCCTGTACATCCTGGGTGGATTAAGTTACCCATCTGTTTAATATTTAAACCTGTCTGACTGAAAGCCCCTTTTGTTGAAATTACAGCGCTTTGCAAAATTTACCGTATCAAGATCCGTGGAAAACATAATTTTGCAGGTGCTAAGGGGTTCTGCCAACTTCTTTTCCTGCTTTTAGCTGATAAAGTACATCTTAAGAAGTCTGTTATTGACTCTGATCCAAAAGTAAATGACAAAACTTCAAGACATGTTTCTGTTGAGAACTCACATATACACAAAAATATGAGAAAGTATAAGGGAGATCTCTGAGTGTTACACCATCTGCATGACAAATCAGAAATTAGCTACGGTGGAAACTAAATGATGACCACCACCCATAAATTGACAGGAGAAGTTACATATAAAACGCTGTGTAAAACGGTTTACAGGACAAAAGATAACTCTCAGATTAAAAAGATCAATTATTGTCTACAATTTAATTTGGGATAATGTCAATTTATGTTGCGTAACAGAACTGGTATGAAATCTGCAGATATGCAACATGCGTTGAGATCTCCCTTATATAATAATAACAACAACCAGTGTTGGGGTAGTTACTCAAAAAATGTAATTAGTTACTAGTTACTAGTTACTTCTTTAAATTGTAATGAGATTACTTTACTAGTTACTGCATTTGAAAAGTAACTTCACTACTTATTACTTTACTTTCCTTTTTCTTAATTTACCACATAGATACATGGACATGGTTTAGGCGGGGTCGGCTGATGATGAGTGACTACTTTAAATGACCGGCCAGGGCTCTAGACTTACTTTTTGCACTGGTGCGCCTAACATCTTAGGTGCACCAGCACAAGGTGCACCCTAATTTTTGACCCCATCGGATTTATAGTTCGCCCAAAAATTAAAATTCTGTATAATTTACTCCCTCTCATGTTGTTACAAACCTGTATAAATGTCTTTGTTCTGGTGAACATGAATGAAAATATTTTGAGGAATGTTTGTAACCAAACCATTCATGAGCCCCATTTACTGTATTATTTTTTCCTACTATAGAAGTGAATGGGGCTCATGCTTGGTTTGGTTATTAACATTTCTCAAAATATGTTGCTTCGTGTTTATCAGAACAAAGAAATTTATACAGGTTTGTAACAAAATGAGGGAGAGTTAATGATGACAGAATTTTTTATTTTTGGGTGAACTGTCCCTTTAACACCGCAAGTTTAGCGCCCATGGTGGTTTAATACAGAATATAAACATATAGGCTATTTTATAAGTTTCATGTTGTCATTCCATTTTCCTTATACGAGTCATGCACAGTCCTGTTTGATAACCCGCATCCGCGCGATTAAAATAACAGTTGACCCGTTATCCGACATCAGCATCAATTTATTTCATATAAAGACTGCGACCGGCCGCACCGCAAATCGTGATGTAAGTAGAAACCTTTAAAGATGCAGAACATTGACAGAAATAAGCACAGGACCATGACTGTTCAAATATATTATCATTTAATGTTAAAACTTTGTGATGGTCGGCAGATTGACAGCTGAGCGGACAGCAGTGTTTGTTGCATAAGCGCTGCGCTTATATTTATTATTACCTTATAAATTGATGATATGATTTCAGTGATTCCAAAGGGATGTCCAAAAAAACTCAAGTAGAATGTTAAATGTTTAAAGTTTAATGTCTCTTTCTCGCTGCCCTGTGTAAACCCACGCGGGTGATGGCATGAAACGCGTGAGGAGCTTACATTTTGCATTACCTTAAATTACCTTAAATTATGGTCATACAAATAAAAGTAAAACAACATTCAAAACTGTAATGTGTACATTTATTTATGTAAAGTTACACTCGCAATAATAACAAAACATTGTGCTTTTTTAAATAGGTAAAAAGTGTTTTGTGCTGCATCGGTTTGGGAGCGCGTCACACAAAAATAAACTCATATAGGCTATAGTCTACTTTTGAATTCGTTTTGTTAATTGGCTAATTATTTAAGTGAAACACATTTCATATAGGCCTATTTATTTTATTAATTTTTCACCAAAGAAAGACGTAATCATCACGTTCTATTCATTTTAATGCTTTTTGCGCATAAACTAAACCCTTGGGGGAATTATTTATAAATGAATCAACAACGCAAATCAAGGAATTAACTTATTTCTCTATTTAAGACAGTCTGGCAGGGCGGTAACAGCGATACAGCAAACACCGAAAAGTTTATAGGATTAGATTTGGAAGTAAATTATGAAGAAAACAGCGGTCCTGACTCGCTTTTTTCTATAAATTGGGCGCACGCGACATTGCTGTTCGGGTTACGTTCAAATAATTTTCTTCAAAAGAATTATGCTCTGGCTCTGACTCGATTGAGGTTCATTAACTTACCTAATTCCGTCTTCGGGTTCGGACCTCTCGAGCCCTGTCCGGTAAGTTAAGCAGGATCTTTCGCCACAAGTGTTGTATTGCCATGATGGGCTTACAAATGCTCAGACAGGTTGCTCATCGCGTTGTCAGCAGTTGAAAGACACTTGTCGTGTGGGCATGGGGCATAGTGTGCATTTCACACGAATATTTTTGTACTTTCAAGCAATACGCTGAAAGTAATGTGAATATCGCCCCAGCGGCTGAAACCCTCCGTCTTCATTTCCCGCTCCCCTTTGCACCAGCAGCTACGTCAAATCAATCTCTATGGCAACGGCACACGTACAGGGACACGCATGCACGCACCACTTAAACAGACAGAACTTTACACCCAGGCAAACACTGCTTGGGTAACGCAGGAAAGCGCGTTCCTATAGTCTAGTAAAGTAGTGTAGTTACCAATATTATTAGTGTAATGCGTTACTTTACTTCGTTACCCAAAAAAGTAATATAGTTACTGTAATCCGTTACTTTGTAACTCGTTACCCCCAACACTGACAACAACTATACTTTTATACTAAAAGATGGTGATGATAATAATATTTTGTGACGGCAATAGTAATCTTAATAATAATAACAGTAATAATAATGAATATGATGTAATAACACAGTAATATAATAATAATGATGATGATGGTGATAATTATTATTATTATTATCCCTATTGTGTTATTACATCATTATCATTATTATTACCGTTATTATTATTAAGATTACTATTGCGTCACAAAATATTATTATCATCACCATCTTTTAGTATAATAGTATAGTTTTTGTTATTATTAATATTAAGTTACTATTATAGACATTACTATAGTTATCATCATCATGTGTAGCATTACTTATAGCATTGTAATTAGCACTGTTATTACTGTTATTATTATTATTGCTGTCATTACAAATATTCATGTTATCATGAAATTTCATGTAATAACTCATGTAACCATCTTTAGCATGTATTACTGTTGCTATTATATTCATTATTATTATTATTATGCATACTATTATTACATAATATACATATTATTATTTTTACGTAAATACTTTTTTTATTATTCGTTTATTATTTCTGCTTATTAACATTGCTTTATAATACTATTACTATCAAATACAGCAGTGGTTTTCAAACTGTGGGCCGGGGCCCCCAGGGGGGCCGCAAGATGGTCCCAGGGGGGGCCCAGTTTTATGACATTTTATGAAATACATTAATTTATCATAAATTCTGTGTAATTAAACCTAAAAAATAAGTCTACTAACCAAAAGCACTACTTTTTTGTATAGTTTCATTTTTTTTATTAAAATGTTGAGTTTTAGAACAGTTTTTGTCACAAATTTTATTTGGGGGGGGGGCGAAGGAATGCACCGTACACAAGGGGGGCCGCAAGCTGAAAAAGTTTGGGAACCACTGACATACAGTACTGTATGTATAATGTTTTTGTTTTTTGTTTTGTTTTATGTTTTGTGTTCTGTTTAATTATATGCTGTATGTTTTGCACTTCTAAAAAAATAAATTAAATAAAAGTGCTACAAAAAGTTTTTCACAGCGATATTGAATAACTATTTTTGGTTTCCCAAATACTCTTAAAAGTAAGGTGCTTTGCGATGCCACTTAAGAACCTTTGTTGGCTAAATGGTTCCATAAAGAACCTTTAACATCCGAAAAACCTTTCTGCTTCAAAATAAAAGGTTCTGGTAAACAAAGGTTCTTTGGATGTTAAAGGGTCTTTATTGAGCCAAAAATTGTTCTTCTATGCATGAAATCATGTATAGCCTTTTTTTCTAAGAGTGTGTGCATGCAAGCCTGTCATTTGTTAACCCTACATATAACATATAACCCTACTCCTGCATTTATTCGTAAATTATGTACATTATGTACATTTTCCAAATTTCAATGTTTCCAATTTTATTTGCAAAAGAATGCGTAAAAAAGCGATAAGAAAAAAGAAAAAAACATTGCACCCTTATCTCTCTTATGATGAGACACAATATGACAACCTACAGATTTTGAAATTCAATTTAAAACTGCCTGCACTTTTCTGTCACAAATCACATCTATAAACATTTATTCAAGACATGGGAGTGTGGCTGCATTTATATCCCTGAATGGTTAAGCGACAGTAAAGAATTCATCATATGAGGCCAGTTTCCCAGACAGAGTATGGATTAATTCAGGACTAGTCCTTATTTATATTAGGTCATTTTACAAACACACCTTACAAAAAGAGTACAGGTGTGCATCTTAAGACAAAACAATGTCACCGATATATAAATATATAAGACCTAAATGCCTGCTACCTGCTTTAGTTGAACAAGGAGCCAAATGTGAATACAAGGAGTACTGTGACCTCTGCAAAATCTCTTAAAATTTAACCACAACTGATTCAATACAAAGCCGCTGCACGGTATACGCTGAGACATAATGACTCTCCTCTCCTCTGCTTTCATGTAGGTAAATTGTTTTCTGAAATGGTTGAGAAATTGTGGTGCTTTACCAGATTCGCCTCAGCAACCTCGGCGCAGAAGTTAATATAAATGGCTTTCTCATTAAACAAGCTGTTGAAAATGTGAGATAATATAATCATAGTGATTATGCAGTCATATTATAGAGCCTCAACTGTTGCTCAGAAACATACACAGATCCTTGAAGGATTCTTGATATCTGATCATGTTTAATAAATAAGCATACGTGAGAGGAAATTTCATTACATAATTAATAAATAAATAACACTGCCACCCCTGTCGCTATTCCCCATTTTGTCCGACAATCAAACCACAGAGAAGAGTTAAAGCAGGTGCACGCTATGTGATTTTAATTCATTGTATGAGGTTGTTGCTTGTTGTCACAGTGTATGAACATGATCCCAGATAAAAGTTATGTCACACTGTAGGAAAGACTCACACAAGAACACTCGTTCAGAGTTTTACCTCATAGCCACACTGCTGGACTGCATCTCAAATCGTCTGACATTTTATCAAAAGTAAAATTTAATCAAAGTGATCATGATCACAGATCACCCATTCTGTAAACCTGACAGCGTTAACCAGCGTTAACAAACATTTTTAATCGAGGGCCACATCAGGTTTAGAAACACAGGTGAAGGGCCACATACTAGCTGAATTACGTACAGTCATTTTAACACATTTACTCTACTATAGGCAGTGTTTGGCAAGTTACTCAAAAAAGTAATGAATTATTAGTTACTAATTACATCTTCAAACATGTAATCAGATTACTGTACAAATTACTCTCTCCGAAAAGTATTTAATTACTTATTACTAATTATTTTCTGAATTCTATTTAGTAAATAATACAAAGAGAGGCTTAACACGGCTTGAATAAATCATATAAAAGAACATAAATTATTCTGGTCACACTTTTTAACCTTAACTATTTTTAACTAACTATTAACTACTTTTGCATCAATATACACCTAATTACTGCTTATTAACCCCCTGGGGTCCAAAAACGCGGGGCCGCGTTTTGACACATTTTTTCCTGTTTCCTGTGACATCCACTTAAAATACTCCGTCATTCATAATCATACACATACATGTAATACATCATTCGAAACTGTGAAGTCTCTACTTTAATGTGAGTGCCTTCATAATAACAACAAAACTGTGTGCTTTTGGCAAATAAAGAAAATATACAGGGAGTGCATTTCGACATCTCTGTCTCCTTGACCATTTTCCTCAAACACGTTTCAAACATGAACTGATAACTCCGCCAATACTTGTCACACGAACATGATACATATGTCTAAAGAAAGCCTGAAATGTCTACTTTTACATGATGTAATTAAAATCTGAAGAACTCATTGTCTGTTTGTGTAATCGACATGTAAGTAAAGAGAGGTACAGTTTTTCTGTCTCGACCTCATTAGCACTAATGTGATCCCACCTACCGTGTGCGCGCCATTCATATGGAAATTACCTGATGCGGGCTATGCAAACAAGATCAACGCCCACAAACAATGCTTTAAGAAGCAGCGAGTTTTGACAGTTTCATCCACTTATCAACGCGTTCGGAAGATGACACACTTTACAGGTGAGGAAGCTCTATGCTCCTGGACAGCGAGGAAGAGTTCACTGTTTCTTCAGACGAAGAGCAGGACTCCGACGATGAACGTTTGTATTTTGAAGAGCGACTTGATCCAGCTGAGGATATAATTTCTGAAGAGTAAGTTTTACCTACATTTGTTGAAATGTTGTGTAACTTTTATATACTGTATACTGACTGTTTGCAAGCAGATATTCATAATGACTTTATAAAAAACGTCTCGTAATTGGCAATTTGTATTAACATTAAAATTATAGTTCTTACATTAAACCGTATGCTGATAAGTGTAATGTGAATGTTATAAAGCAATATCACTACTATAACTATAGTGTCCATGCCGACTTATCAATAAGCCTTCTTTATTTGCTCGGGTGTAACATTGTGCTGTAAATGAGCCCGAAGATATGTCATGCGTTAAACAGTATGATTGTATGGTGTAAATATTCAATATGTCATAAAACAATATCACTATTTAGAATATATTTTGACTAGTGTTTATGCCTCAACAAGTCTTGTTTACGCGACTATCTGTTCGGGTGTAAATGTATCGATGTAGTATCGATGTGCTGTAAATGTGTCCGGAGATTTGTAAATTTAGCCATAAATATGTCCGGTAATGGCCCGTTAACAAAGATATACCGCATCTATGTACCCAATTATCTTATCTCAACTATGCTTTACCGCCTTAGTATTGCTTTATAAGTTTGTTACTGTGGAGAATACATTATATTAATTATTAAAAACTTTTGTAGGAATGTGGCAGCATCACTCTCCTCTTCAGCAGGCATTTGCAGAAATGCGACGGACATTCATACAGGGTAAGTCACATTTGCGGGCTTTTCTGTTTTATTAGTAGACTTTTACTGATGTTTTGCGTAGTAATTTGGAAAATACAAGATGTATATATATAAACATATCTGTATTTTCCGAAAATACATGATACAAATAATGTTTTTAATTTTTTTTTAGTAACGTGGCTTCATCATCATTTACTCGCACGGGGGCATGCAGAAACGAACCCGAAATAAATAAAGTGATACAATTTATATATATATTTTTTAAGGTAAAATGTAAGGCAAAATTTGTTTAATTATTCCTCATAACATTTTTATGCCACGATCTACAGAACATCACACAAAAAAACATTTTGAGAACTAAACCTAAAAAATAACAAAGGTGATCCTGCCTTGGAAACCCCGGCTACAATTTAGTATTTTTATTTAATTCGGAGATTAAGCGCGTCAAAGCCATGACCAAAAAAAGACAAATGACAAATAATTTGTGATTGTTACTGTAAATGATAAAAACTATAAGCTATAATGTATACAATTCCTTAAACGTTAATTTATAACAAGAAAAACACTGAAATTAATGATTTTATAGACACTCCGCGTTATTGTTTAGCACAGAAATACCTGCTTGCTTGCTTTGACTTTGATCATCTCTGTATTCACTTTAGATACAGAAAGACCTGGGGTGCGTTCTCCGAAACTACCTTAACGCTACGTCGTTCTTAAGTTGTACCTTAAGCTGTACCTTAGCTGCTACATCACATATTATTGGCAGCATTATAATAATATGCTGTATATCAATATATTGGGAGAAAGCTGTTATGTGCGAAATCAGATAATGTGTGCACCCATATACGGCCAAAATTGAATGATCCTCATTTCATAACACATCTGCAACGATTCGACTGTGAGATTGGTAGTCGAATCCGGCTTCTCCGATGCATCGAATCTTCAACTATTCGGGGTCACCCCTATTAATTATTAAAAAAAGTTCTCAATATTAGTAATACTGATGTGTTGCTTTGTACTTTGAAAATACATGATATTAATTAAGATATGTTTTCAGGAATGTGTCTGCAACACCAACTTCGTCTGGTACTCGCACGTTTTGAACAATGGCACGACAACATTTAACTCCATTCCCAAAGAGTTACAGTGTGTGATGGTTTACAAATGTATACCTTATTTTTTATATTTGGAAGTATTTTTAGATGCACACCAAACTTTCACAGCTGACATTTAGAATCATTTTCTTTTAATTAGAGCCATATTGTACTGGTCATATAGAATATTGTTACATGTATACATATTGTTACTTTATTATTTATAATTACAATTAACCTTCTTTATTTATAATTACAATAAAGCTTCTTAAATCTATTGTATTGTTCATGTTGTTAGCATTTTTTGCAACCCTGTAAGACTTTTATTTTACTAAAAAGGCCTTTTGTACTTTATTTTAACCTATTTTTTTTTAACTACAAGCAAAAGTTTTTCTCTTTAAATCTCAAGCAAAAGTTTTTCTCTTTAAGTCTCCCCACAGTCAGTTCTTTTGTCCCAACATTCCTCACTGAGCCATTAGGGGGTTGGGTCTCCTCAGGTGTAAAACACATCAATATTCATGACCATTGACCCTCCCATGCATATTGCCTTTACACAGCAAAAAGTGTCTTACAAAAGTTAAATCAATGTATTTTTTCACGTGAATGAGTGGGTTAAATGGTTTTTACATCTTTTTGTAGCAAATTCTCTACTCTACAAGAGTAGATAACTTTTTTGCTTGTTAACAAATGTTTAGGATGTGTTCCTTGGCCTTATTTCAGCAACTTTTTGTTTTCTTTTTTTTATTAACCACGCATAAACATCATTTACTTAAAAATACAAACATGTACATACATTTATCTTAAATATTAATATAGCACAGTTTGTGCTGAATACAGTGTTATGTGATATTAGCCATTAATGTGTTTTAAAGCAACTGAAAAAAGACCAAATGTGAGAGCATGTCAGAACCTCTGACTGTGTCCAAAAAGGGTCCGACCCCAGAGGGTTAATACTTAGTAAATTAGTTGTTAAGTGTAAGTATTGGTAGGAATTGGGTAGGATAAGGTTTTGCAGAATCAGGTATTAACTCTTTCACCGCCATTGACGAGATATCTCGTCAATTAAAAGAAAACGCGTCCCCCCCAATGACAAGATTTTCCGTCTTTCCGCAATACCGCTATTATCCCCCCGGGGGCGCCCTTCCGCAACTTTTTAACCCCGGAAGTATTGCCCTAGGGCAAGCGACTGCATGTCCGTGTTTGTTTTAAAGATCGCTCTGAATGGGATCTCTATGAAAAGTCCGTAACAAAAATGGAATTATCTCTGCTTTTTGCTCAAAATGTGGTGATTTTGCAGAAACCTACCCATATTCAAAAGCTGATTACAAAAGAACCACTTAAGGCAGGATGAAACGTTTTTTTTTGTTTGTTTGTTTGAAAGCAGAGGGTCTGTTTTTTCATTTGGTATATTGTATGTTTATATATTTGAAGAAGAACATTTTCTTGAAGGCATTAAACTTTGGTGAAAATCATGAAAAACGCTGCTGCTGGCTGGCAACTTTTTAAAAAAAATTCTGGCTGTGAAAGAGTTAATATGTGCTTTTTAAGTATTAATAGACAGCCAATATCTCAGTAATATTAACCATTTATATAGCTGTGAATAATCAGAAATTCTGAAAGAAACCGGCGCCTATGAGCACGCACATTTGTTAAAGGATTAGTCCATTTTCTTTAAAAAAAATCCAGATAATTTACTCACCACCATGTCATCCAAAATGTTGATGTCTTTCTTTGTCCAGTCAAGAAAACGTTTGAGGAAAACATACCAGGATTTTTCTCATTTTAATGGACTTTAATGGACCCCAACACTTAAAGGACAAGTTCGGTATTTTACACTTAAAGCCCTGTTTTCAGATTGTTTATGATGAAATAGAACAGTTTTGACTGAATTTTCGACATATGCGGCTGCCCCGAGAATTTTCGGGTGTTTGTGTTTCACCTCCCACCTCTACAATGGGTGTATAGGTGCACTCGAACAATCCTTCCTAAAATGCATTAAACTTTTGTTTACAAAGACGTGAAACTCACTGAGTGGTCAGGGGTGTTCACTGGTATGCTCACACAAAAATCGCTGCAAAATACGCATTCCAACAGTTTTTATCGTAGTTTTTGTCCAACTCCATTGACTTGTATTAGATGTGCTGTGAGGTACGGTATTACTCCGCGCCGGGAACGTTGTTTTATTCTTGCAATGGGCAATGGCGGATTAGCGCCACCACCTGGGCTGGAGTGTCTATTATTCAAGCTCTCAGCGGAAGAATGTACGGGTGTGAGGCGTTTGGAAAAATAGGTCCACAAGTTAACAACGAATGCTAAAACACCTGTTGAAATGCGTCTTTTGCAGCGACTTCCGTGTGAGCACACCAGTGAACACCCCCGACCACTCGGTGAGTTTCACGTCTTTGTAAACGAAAGTTGAATTTCATCATAAACAATCTGAAAACAGGGCTTTAAGTGTAAAATACCCAACATGTCCTTTAACAGTTTTAATGCAGTTTAAAATTGCAGTTTCAACACAGCTTCAAAGGACTCTAAACGATCATAAAGCGAGGCCTAAGGGTTTTATCTAGTGATTTTTGGAAAAAAATAAAAAAATATCGGCGCTGCCCTATGAAACTCACGTATGTCCAAAACGGTTACTTTTCAGGAAGTGAAAACAAAACACTGTATTTCAAGCAGTTGAATGTAGCGTTGTCATACTTGGTACGGCATCTTCACATGTAACCATATTCTTGCCAGTGTAATGATATAATCCACATTTGACCAAAATTGAGTTTAAATGGACATACGTGCATATTTTACAGTAACGGTGGTCGATACGCGTTCTTCCGATCATTAATTAGAATGGCCAAGTCGCGTTTTATATTGACAGATTAATACACTCAGTTTATTAAATAGCCTACGTCTTAGTTAAATACACTTAGTTTAATTAATATAAATTATAAATTTATTAAATGTCTCTCGCTAACCATGAAGGGAAAATGAATCAATACACTGACATGGTAATGCTAGACAGCAGGGCCGTCAGTTTGTGTTGAAAAGTGGTGGGGACAAAAGATTAAAAAAATACTGCAGGATGGGAAAAATATTGAATAACGGCACATCAAAAATGGGCATACAGTAGCGTAGGCCAGTCAACAACAAGAAAATACACAGCATAAAACCCTCAACAGTTCCTGCCACACCAGCTCAACCGAACAATGCCAAAGCACCATACCATAGAAAACAGCAGCGCGTTTAGTCAATGATTACAATGAATTTCATTACATATGTAAAAGAAAACACACTTTAAGCATACAACGCAACATATGTGACACTAGACCACAAAACCAGTCTTAAGCATTGCTTGATTTTTCAGAACATGAAAAGTGCTTTCAAAAAGTGGTGGGATGTTCCCAGCGTAAATAATACCTATGCTAGACAGATACTTTGTTTGCAACAGTCCTACCGTAATTTTGTCACTCCTAGATGTACGTCTGGCGTCAGGGGGGAAACGTTTAGCTCGATGAAGGAAAGTCATTGTATCACCAGGCTATGTTTATTCGGCTATCCAGTGCTGAGCTTCGATTAAACTTTACGAGACCGGCGAGATGCTTCCGCAGTAGGGCTGTGCTGATTAATCGGGCAAATGCGCGTTTTCTCAATTAATGAATTTGAATGAATTACGGTTAAATGCCGCTACATCCAAAAGCCAGGGGGCGCTCTCGTGTAGAAACGCCATTTGTGCCAAAGAAGAAGTAGGATTACAAACGCTATGCCAGGAAATGTCTAAAGGAATATTTATATCGCTCTTCTTCAGATTGTTTCAGGTATTTTCATGATAATAAAAATATTTTGAATTATTGTGTTTGGCGAGTGTTGCTTTTTTAAATGCACATTATAAACGACTCAAACTCATAGTGATTTTAGATCAATAAGGACTTCCTACTGATCACAGAGCCGTAGTACACGCACAAGCTGTGCATGAACCACAGAATCGGAGCCTTGTGATTCAGTATCGATTTCAAGCAGGTCTTTTTAATGGGGAACGCAATGTATTGGCACAGCCCTATTCCGCAGTTTGACAGCTTTGACACCAAATGGATATACGTGAAAATCAGATGACATGATTTCACAACTTTTCATTGGCCATTTAGATATAGGGCCCTATAATTTCCGCGATCACGGAATCGCGGACGGAATCGCGGAATTGGCTAATTAACACGGAATCTAGTAATAACGCGGAATTTTGCGGAATTTTACATATTTTGAATAAAATTATGTTTTTGTGTGGGAGACGAACGTATGTCTGGGGGAAATGCAGACCGGGGAAAGTAAATCTGGGCGACACGCCCCCTCCCGTCATTTCAGCCCCCCTCCAAAGCACTGAAACCATGGCGAAGCGGCTCTCCACGACTCTGCTTTCGCCAGCGAAAAAATTAAGAAATTTGATGCTAAGCACTTAGTTCCGAGCAGGTCTCACATGACATTTATGTGTCCTGAGAACTGTTATTTTGGAAGTTTTGTCAACACTCTGTTCACGGTGAGCGCAAAGATACATGCACTCTCTCATCCACGTCTTTCTCACTGTACCTCTCTCACGTGCACACGCTCACGCATCTGTCCGAAGTGCGAACACAAATCCTCATGTATTTGTTCAGTTTTATGCATTTCAAGCGAGCTGAGGCAAACTAACTATCCCTCGCATTTAAAATATAATCATCCGCATCATGGCGCTGCTCTCTGTCTCTCTTTCGCTCGCACGTGCAAAGAGCTGCGTGCTCATGCTGTCCTAAGTCAGATCACTATCCTGTGTTTGTTTGTAAAGTTATATGCATTTCAAGCGATTGTGTATAAAATATGGATCGCGTTCCGCTGGATTGATGTGTTTAAGGCACTTCTGAAGGCACCAGTGCTTTGACACCTTGTTGTAGCCTCCTGCAACAACACTAAACAATGCATTGAATTGAGTTGTGTGTGTGCGCGCGTGCGTGTGCGTGTGTATGTGCGTGTGTAAATGAATCTTTTATAGTCATTAAGTAATCCTGTTATCCAGTTTTTCCCCAAATCATTTACATTTTAAACATTAAAGGCACACTCTTTTTATGACTAAAATAAAAGTAAAGGGTAAAAAATATTATTGCCAAAAATTAAAACGGATAAAACGGAATTTGCAAAAATTAAAACGGAGAAAACGGAATTTGGGAAAAAATAAAACGGAATTTGGGAAAAAATAAAACGGATTTTATAGGGCCCTATAGATACGTGAAGCATACTGTATACGGAAATGAACCTGGACATTCAATCCGTAGAAAAATCTCAAAATCTGCAAAATGGACATATGTGGTTTTCATCCGACAGTGACGATATGCACTTTTAATCCACAACTTCTCGTCTCCCTCCGGTCCAGTGACGCGCCAGCGCAACCTCACATAATTGCATAATGACGTGGAAAGGTCACGTGTTACATATATGAAACGCACATTTGTGGACCATTTTAAACAATAAACTGACACAAAGACATTAATTAGTATCATTCCACATACAACAGTGTCGGAAGGGTCCTCTTTCTCCACACTTGTAAACACTGGGGCGGAGTTTCGCATACGTCATCTGTGACCTTTTGACATTGATAACGTATTACGTGAGGTCGCGCTAGCGCATCACAGGACTGGAGGAAGACAAGAAGTTGTGGTTTAAAAGTGCATATTTTTTTCTTGTCAAAAATGACATTCGGTTTGCTAGATAAGACCCTTATACCTCGTTTGAGATCATTTAGAGTCCTAGAGAAACTGCAATTTTAAACTGCATTAAAACTGTTAAGTGTTGAGGTCCATTAAAGTCCATTAAAATGAGAAAAATACTATAATGTTTTCCTCAATAAACATAATTTCTTCGACTGAACAAAAAAAGACGACAACATTTTGGATGACATGGTGGTGAGTAAATTATCTGGACTAATATCTGATCCTAGTTTACATTTTTATATTTCAAAATATATGTATGCAATATATATAAGCCTATATGCATCAGTGCACACGTGCACAAACGTGCATGCATGAGTGCGCGCCCACACACACACACACACACACACACATTCTATAACCATTACCACCGCTGTGGTAAAATACTGCCACCGTCACAGCCCTAACAATTACTTATTGGGCATTTCAATTATGGATAAAATCTATGTAACCTCGGGTTATTAAAGGTTTAATGGAACACATGATGAGGTGCGACTTTACCTAATCTAAATAAATAAACAAAAACACACAGCAATACCGGATATCCACTATGCAACTAACATCGATGCAGTTACTGGCGTGTGTCAAACCCACATTTTTCCAGTGTTCCAGTTCTGTCTGTTTCAGCACTCACTCATTCCGAAGCAACCATTAGGGAAACTCTAGAACATCTTCTGCTTGGAGAGCAGCAGCAGAGAAGCGCTATAACAAGCCTCAGATGAGCTCATTAGGACTGTGAGCCAATGCTGTATCCTAACAACCATGTCTTGAGCAGCTACTGCCTATTTGCCATATAGGAAGTCGTCTTTCCAAACCTCGAGGGCCAAGCAAGACGTGTCCTGCCATGAAAATACTGAAACAAATGATTACTGTATGTGGGAATGAAGCCCACATTGATTTAGAATTTTTATTTAAACATTTGACACTACTGTAATTCTGTCTGTCTGTCTCTCTATGGGGAACAGTAACAATTTTGTACAGCCTGCTAAATTTAAAGGCCAAAGACAAGACTTATTTATTCTGGGCCCGAATGTGTGTTATTAAAAAACATGGAGACAAGAAAATGAATGCATTATTGTTTTCCTAATGACTTATTAGTAGACCAAGTAAATTACATCCAGCCTGTAAGTTAACTCCTGTTAGCATTGCATTGTGACCGAATCTATCAAACATGGTAAGGAGCTTCACATTTCCGGCTGACATCAGAGGTATTCAGGCCAATTACAACGTACAGATTAGCTGGCCAATCAGGAACACAGCACTTTTCAAATCGATGAGTTTTGTACAATATCAGTGAAGACAAACTATCTAGAGCTACAAAAATATACGATATATGGAAAATAATAAAGCAATAAGCCCCGCGAAGCAGTGGGTTACCAGTAGGGCTGGGTATCGATTCAGATGTTCCAGATCGATTCAATTTCGATTCACAGGCTATCGAGTCGATTCGATTTCGATTCTCAATTCAATTTTCGATTCCGGCTCTCAGGCCGGTTTTTATACTCGATTCTCGATTCAACTCAATGAATATAGATTTAATACAAATACTAAAGAATAACAGTGAACATAAGTTTACAAGTGGGTAATTAATAAAAAAATTAAAAGCCACAACACTATCGTTTTCGTCTTGCTTGCGAAATCTAAAATGCTTCCATACCTCTGACGTTTTATGTGAAGGTGGCATATACGTCGATGAAGCACCTAAAACTGCCATTTTAAGCACTGAATGAATGAATGACAGGCTCCTTGGTAACATCGCGCAAGGCAAAAAAAAGGGGGACATCTAGTGAAGAAGACTATTTTGATTAACTTTAATCTTACGTTAAATGTTTGCAGAAAAAATCTAAAAAAAAATCGATTCTGCTCTTTGAGAATTGATTCTGAATCGACCACGTTATAAAAAACGATTAATCAAGAAATCTAATTTTTTTTGGCCAGCCCTAGTAACCAGTGCATTTTATAACATATATAAGGGGTGTTGTTAGGCACGACTCGAAGCCCCCTTAGCTGTTATAAAATGCACTGTAACACCACTGCTTCGCAGGGCTTATTGCTTTTATAAAACAATTACTTCATATGCATATAGGATTTCTTGAAGTAAAACATAAATAAGATGTAATTATATAAGTACAAAAATTACTCTTCCGCCAAACAAAGTATGATTAAAGATTGTGGTGTTTATTTTCATAAATCAACATTCATCTAATTTATACATTAACATTTATATCGTGCAACTGTTGAAGTGATGATCAAATATGATTGGAAGCATGCTTAACTCTTTCCCATTCAACATTTATTTTAAATTGCCACCCAGTTTTAGTTTAATGCCTTCCAGAAAAATTATCTTCTTTAAATAAACATAAAATATATGAAATGAAAGAACAGACCCCCGATTTAAAAAAAAAACCTGTTTCATCCTACCTTAATTTGTTCTCTTATCACCTCTCAAATTTTTTTTCGGAGATAATTCCATTTTTGTGAAGAACTTTTGTAAGAGATCAGATTCAGAGCCATGATCAAAACTTACACAGTGTTTTTAGTGTTGAGTGAATAAGTGAATGTGTCAGTGTTTAAGTTGGGTAAGATTCCCACCTAGTGGATAATAGCGGAAATATGGATTTAAGGTAGAAACTCCCCAGGGAACGTTTTCTCTTTATTGACGAGATGGCTCAACATTTATTGACATTTATCGGTAACACTTTATTATAATGTTCATTAGTTAACATTAGTTACTGTATTAACTAACATGAACAAACCATGAGCAATACATTTGTTACAGTATTTATTCATCTTTGTTAATGTTAGTTAATAGAAATAAAGCTGTTCATTGTTTGTTCATGTTGTTCACGGTGCATTAACTAACGTTAACCAAATTTTAATAAAGTATTAGTAATTGTTGAAATGAACATTAATAAATATTAATAAATGCTGCACAATGCAGTTCATCATTAGTTCATGTTAACTAATGTAGTTAACTAATGTTAACTAATGAACATTATAATAAAGTGTTACCCATTTATCTAGATGTCGCCATTAATTGTGCAATTGTAAAAAAAATAAAAAATATGATTAAGACTGTGGTATTTATTTTCATAAAACAGTGGCACAGTGATACTTATGTCATGCGGTCTGAACCGTGGGGTTACCGGGGTATTTTATCACAGCTTAGAGCGCATTTCAACCAATCAGAATGAAGGACCAGAACAGGACGATTTATAATGTGTTTTTTGACCTGTCGTCAATTATTCCTGACATAGTTGGGTTACTAGTTGGGTAATTTTTAACCCTTATTAAGCAACATAAAGTAGTCATAAGCATAACTATGCATGATAAATCTGATGCCACATTTTACAGTGCCTGTCATTTATATCAAAAACATCATTGGAATTCACATGTGCCTATCAAAGACTTGTTGTGGTAATTTTGGTCCTTTTTGGAGGTACAGTAGATGTGATCTAGAAACTGCTGTTAAAATTTTTTAAAGTTCCCTTTTGTTTTGCATTAAAAATTTAACAACATTAGAGTTATTAAACAACACAGAGGGAGTAAAAATTTACCTAATTAAATTTTTGATAGCGAAACATTATTCTCACTGGTGTGATAATGTAGTAAGCCAATTTAAATAATAATTTTGGCATAAAAACTGTTCAGTTAGATGTTAAATATTTTATGTTGCATTACAAAACATCTTTACAATGTACGGTAGCCCACTGTTATATCCCAAGTTGTGAAGAACTTTAAAATGTCCTGTACCTTTTAAAAGATGTTGGTTCCTAAACCCTAAAACTTTATTCTGAATATGTTTTGTCCAGAACTGTATATCTCAAAATGTGTTTCTTTAAAAAGGTTGTACAATGTCTGAACTGCTATACAGCTGGTCCTGCACCTGCTGAGGCATACAAATTGTAGAGACAGTATTTTTTTTAAGTTTCCCCATGGCCGTGATCCATTAGTTATGGTCTATAGCCTCTCACGCATCTGACCTGCCCTCTAAATAAAACAAAATCACAAACATGTACAATAGTAGGTACTGTGCAAAAATAAACATGTTTGGGTCAAATAGTTATAAAAAAGTTGGGAATGAACCAAATATCAATTTTAGTTGGCGGTAAATAAGTCAGTAGTCTCACACAACACCACATGCCTCACTGCACCCTATGTTTATATAGCCTTTTAGTGTTTCTCAATCAGAGAGCCGGGTCCACTAGGGGGCCTCAACAAACTTCTATGGGGACCTCAAGATTATTTAAATGTATTTAAAATAAAGCAAAACAAACATTAGAATAAGCTACAACAACAAAAAATCAAGATATTTCTATTAGAGGCAGACCGATTAATCGGCACCGATAGTTAAAGGAAAACACCACCGTTTTTTAATTTGTTACTATGTTCTTACCTCAAATTAGACAAATTAAAACATGCCTATCTTTTTCAATGCGTGCACTTAATCTTTGTATAGCGCGTCATGAATGTGTTAGCATTTACCCTAGCCCCATTCATTCCTTAGGATCCAAACAGGGATGAATTTAGAAGCCACCAAACACTTTTATGTTTGCAAAAATCTGAACTATTGTACGGCCGAAGAGCACTTAGTTTGCAGCACTTCGACCTCGGCGAATGAATGAATGGGGCCAGGCTAAATGCTAACACATTCATGACATAGATAAGATATGTATGTATTAATTTGTCTAAGTTGAGGTAAGAACACAGTAAAATATTGAAAAACGGTGATGTTTTCCTTTAATTGGTGAAACAACTAAACCCTGTATCATGAAATTATGTACCTATATTCACGTAATTTTGTGAGTGTTTTCTGTGACACTGACACGTTTTTACCGCTTTTTTGCGTGAACATGTCAGGTATTTCTGTTTATGTGTCACTGTCACGTATTTTTTTACTCAACTGTTTTGTCCTATTTTCAAACTATTGTTGCTTCGGTTTAGGGTTAGATTTGGTGTTTGCGTTAGGGTGTCGCTTTAAGTATTGGTTTCGACCTTTTTTCCATTATTTATTTTTTATATTTTATGATTTTTAAACAATTGTCGCCTGGCATTAGGGTTAGAGTTGGGTTTGGGTAAGGATGTAATTTTACGTAAAACTAACCCTAAACCAAAGCGATAATGGAAAATAGGAGAAACCAGTTGAGTACCCAATACGCAGGGCCGCTGGAAGTAATTTTGAACAGGGGGTGCTGTGAATTTTTTTTTAACAAAAAACCTATGAGCCTATAGGCCTATTTAAAATACATTTTAAAAATAAATACATGAGTTTCATTACTTTATTGTCATATACACTTCAGTGCACACAGCCAGGGTCTGAAGCACACAGACATCATCAGTTCTCAGATAAATATATGCGCTATTAATCAGAAGCAGAAATACTTTTAATAATCCCAGGGGGATTTACTTTCGTTACAACTTCAGATATACATACATATATTAACATACAACATATTATATTATAACAACATATAGTATTAACTAATTTTAAATGTCCATGCGGCAGTGGCGGATGCAGAACGTGACATATGGGTGGGCATGGATTAAGTCGGGATGTGTCAGTTTTGAATAAGAAACTATAACAAGTCTATAAAATTCGTCAAAACTTCACGAATCACAAGCGAATTGGTGAGAACACTAATTTAAACAGCATACACACACACACACAAACTGCACGTCACATTTTTGACATTATTGATACTTTAAATTGTCATGCAACGTGCCATTAATTAAGCCTTTTTGGTAAAAAAAAGTTATTGGGCTGTCATAGGTCATAGCCTACAAAAAAAGAACCTGCACACAGTGACTAGAAATATAAATGAACTCAATAAACTTAATACTTTTTTAAATAGCCTATTAAAGTGTTTATTACAAATAAATTAGGCCACTAAATGCTTAAAATTAAGCTTCTATCTAACATCATATTCTCTTCATGCAAATAACTAAAAATATATTTTCGTTCTCACATTTAAGTTAACTTACTAAAGAAAGAAAGAAAGAAAAGGGGAATTAATAATGTTAGACTCTGGGGTTAAACGAAATGACAAATAAATAAACATTTAATTCACTTTTTGATGAGCACAAGAGCAAGCGGGTAGCCTACTCGTGTAGCGTGAAGAGCGGAGCCGAGGAGCGCGCATATCAGACGTGAACACGAAAGGAATAATGGGTTTAATTATGCTTTCACTTCATTTCCTGGCAGTTTCACTTGTTAGTGAGGATAGTAATGACTGACAATATGACGCCGAATTACATACAATATTATTACCTAACTAAATCTGAGAGAATGCAAACACATTACAATATTTTTCCTCCGCCCGACGGGCAGGGCGCAGATACATTTTTGTAGCCCGACAGGAATTCGCCATAGTGCAACGGGACGTCGGGCTAGCGATTTTGCGAGCCCTGCATAGGTTTGTTTTTTAGAAAGACTTTCTTTAAAGTGAATTTCGTTTTGTATAAATTGTATCTTAATATTAATCAATGTTTAATCAAACAATTGCCTCGATTTAATAAATAAGAAGCAAGAACGTCGGGTGTGGTGTGGATTGAAGTGAACCCACTATTTCCGCAGCCTACGTCTTTCTGCTTTTAATGCATTTCTTAAATTGATGTCTCAATTACACAGTAGGCTTATAGAAAGTTATGATAGGCTATTTGTTGCTTAAAAGCAATAGGCTATATTGTATAAAGTGTATCAATAAACGTGGCCTGACTTATAGTACTGAATTACAGAGCTAACAACATCACTGTGATCAGAGATGCTTTCTTTCTATTTTTTTTACCCCGCTGTCATATTTGCTGTGTGTTTATGTTATTGAGAGGAAAGCACGCAGCACATATTTATAACGTGTTGTTATTCAAAATACGTTTTCCACTTGCTTGCAAGAAAAGTTCTCAAAGTGATCATGGCTGAAAGCTGCTCGGGAATATGTTTCTCATTAGAACATACTGTAACGCAACATTCAACTGCTTTATAATAGTTTTTAAATAGTCCGCGCCTGCCAGGCGGATGAACATTTTACTTTCGTTTTTAAGTTAGGATCACACGTCGATTAACAGTGGTAAAATATTCTCACAGTAACATACAGTATATTTTTATAAGGTTCTTTTTTTTTACTAAATAGTACTATTACTGTCTTTTTTAAACTTATAGATAATTCATAAATTGAACAAAAATAATAATGGGTTGAGTTCTGATATTGTAGCCTATACTTTTATAAAGAAATATATGGTGTATAATTAAATTTTTAGAATATATTAGGCTTTATAAGGTTTGTACTCTAAAAATACTTTATTTGTTACAAACAAGAGATAAAGAATTTCCAAACGTTCTCATCTCACCATATCCACAGGTACAGAGTCATTATATACAATAAATCCGTGGGGTAGCATTTTAAAAACATTTAAAAATAGATGCATTTGTTTAAAGCAAAACATTTATTTACTTAGCTACAGATTAAGCAGCTCTTTACGCCCTCTTATCGGTCATCATTTATGTCTAATGACCCAATAATTATCTTTTACATTTTAATCCTTTAATTTTTCATATTAAAAGGCGTTTTTGTGCTGCTGCGTCTCGGGTAGCATAATTAGCAAACCCAGGTTGTCATCCCGTTAATACTGTATGCGCATTTTATCAACGCGCTCTTTACTCAAGCAAAAGACACTCGCGTCGCGCATTGCGCCGGTTGTATAATACAGTCCAAAATCTCTCGTGAGCTAGGGGACGAATGCCCAGAGAGTTCAGAATTTATGTGTGGTAATGCATCAGCGAAAGGAGTGTGAGTCTTTTCTGGGTCATGGTGCTGCGTACCCATGTCCTCAAAAGATGCAAGGCGGAGAAAGTGCGCTCGGATGAGGCCACGGAGATGGGTAGGCACAGACAGTAATGAAATTAAAATCCAAAATACACGTAATTACCTACGTGTGTCAAAAATAATTTCCTAAAATATTCATAAGTAATATTCATAAGTAATATATAAATTGTGCAAAAGATTTTTACTTAAAAAAAAAAATTCTCCCTCTCGCCAACAGGGGGTGCTGCAGCACCCGCAGCACCCCCACTTCCCGCGGCCATGCCAATACGTGACAATGACACGTAAACAGAAATTCGTGATACGGTCACGTAAAAACGCGACAATGTTTTAAATACGTGACAGTGGCACATGAACAGAAATACATGACATGTTCACGCAAAAAGGCGGAAAAACGTGTCACTGAAAACACTCACAAAATTACATGACTATAGGTACATAATTTCGTGATACTGGGTTGAACAATTAGCTATCTCCAAAAAATCAATGCCAATAGTTTTTCTGAGTACATTCGTTGCTTCATATCATTATGCAACCCACTATCACAAAATTACTTACCTATGTACATTTTTTATTCTTTTTCGTCGCGTTTTTACATGACCGTATCACGCATTTCTGTTTACGTGTCATTGTCACGTATTGATTACTCAACTGTTTTGTCCTATTTTCTTACCATTATCGCTTTGGTTTAAGGTTAGATTTACATAAAAATCATACAATTATTTTCCAATTCTTAAAGTGGCATCCTTACACAAACACCAAATCTAACCCTAAACCGAAACGACAATGGTTTGAAAATATGAAAAAGCAGTCGAGTGACCAATTTTTGACAATGACACGTAAACAGAAATGCGTGATACGGTCACGGAAAAACGCGGAAAAGAATAAAAAATGTACATGGCTATACAGTAGGTACATAATTTCGTGACACAGGGTTGCATTATGAAGTAATTACTTTGTTGAATAGATGCTGGTTAAACAGAAAAAAACAGCAAGAACTTACGATTGTTGTCAAGGCTGACAGGACAATAATATTAGTAGTACCTCAAATTCAAAAATACACACAAATAAATCCAACCTAAATGCTTAAAGTCTTGATTATTAGCATCGATTTGCATTAGTTTATATCCAGCTGGTTACTTTTATCTATGATTTATCCATATTTTTAAGTTAATAACGATAGAAAGCGAACTATATGCAGCTGTCGGCTATGTTAACATATCCAACTTATCAAAATCTGAATTCAGTTCTTATTTATCATCACTGCAATACAGACATATAATATACATCTAATTTCAATTTTCACACTGGAAGTATTTCACAGAAGTATTTACTTCAATACTTATTAATATAATTAATATATTTTTATTTATATATTTATTTCATTTAGCACATTTTTGTGGTTCAGTACTGTTGTTTTATTACTTTTGGAATACATTTCAGCACTCTTTCACTTTTACTGTCATATTTGTTTTTTTATCCAGTATCTATAAAAAAACTATCGGTCGATTAATCGGTTATCGGCAAGTAGGGACTAACTTAGTTATCGGTATCTGTAAAATCCACTATGGGTCGACCTCTTATATTTATAAAATAGGTATAAATGTTTAGTTATGCCAACCTTCCCTATTGTGAGTGGGGAGCAGGGGCGGACTGGCCATCTGGCACACCGGGCAGTTTCCCGGTGGGCCGACGTACTTTTTGGGCCGATACATCTCATACTATCTTTGTCTGAGCAGCCCAGTTAGCGTCTTTTTTTTCTAGACAAACCGGCCCACTGACATTTAAGCAGCAGCCCATTGGTTATTTTCTTTTAAGCGACATTTAGCTGGCCCAATGACTGACCAGCCCAGTCGTTGTCCTTTTTTTTCCCTAGATAGACCGGCCCACTCAGCAGCAGCCCATTGGTTATTTTTTTTGAATGACATTAAGCTGGCCCAATCACTGCTTTGTTCTGTGCAAGCGAGCGTGCATCGTCGGTCAGTTCACGTGTCAAAATAGAGAGAGAGAGAGATGGAAAAACATGCAAGGGAGGCGCAGATAAACTGCGCGACAAAAAGAAACAGACTCTTCAGGCAGACGCTGTAAAATGTGTTAAAATAACACAACTGTTTTCTTCAACTCGCGTCGCTGGTGATGATGATGGTGACGGTGGTGGCACTGGCAGCACCAGCACGCAAAGTGTCAATGAGGAAAGGGAGAGAGACGAGAGAGAAGTGAGTGTAGTCCCTGCGGTAAGCAGAACTGCTTTCAAAACACAAGTTTAGATTGATACCCCTTGATAAAACTGAGTCAAAAACACAAAATTATGGTGATAAAGCTGCAATAAAATAATTGCACTCTTTGCTCTGTGACTACGAGAGTGTTTCTGATTCGTAGATTTTTCGTTGATTGTCTGTTTCAAAACGTATATTTTCTCCTCAAGCAAAATCAAACAATCTGCTTACAGAAAAAGATATGTTTATTGTATAACAACACACTTGACAGATAATGTTAAAAATCTCTATTACTGTAATCACACAAGTTTAGTTCAGTGAATGTAGTGAATACTTTTCTGTAAGTACTGCAAGTAATAATCAGTTTTAAATATTACTGTAAGCAGCACTTGTATTTTGTAAAAAGTCAGCAATTCAATGGCAAATTTTGCCAATTGCATGAAGCTTGTTTTAGGATTCATAAGTGTGGATTATACAGTTTTATTGCATTAATAAATAACACATTCTAGAAGTGTTTGTTGTGTCAACTCTCACTCTTTTCTGCTATTAATTGGGTTTAGTGCTTTTATGGAATTGGAGTTGCTATTGCTATACATATTTAAAGGCGTGCAAAGATGGGTGGTATTTGAAATTATACACTGCAAAAAATTATTTTCAAGAAAAAATTCTTAGTATTTTTGTCTTATTTTTTTAGTAAAAATAAAAAAAAATCTTAAAATAAGATGCTTTTTCTTGATAAGCAAAATGACCCAAAAAATAAGTCTAGTTTTTTACACCAACATTTTAAATTTAAGTGATTTTGTGCATAAAACAAGCAAAAAATCTGCCAATGGGGTAAGCAAATTTTTCTTGATTTTTTCTTGCATTTTCAAGATTTTTTTTTGCTTACCCCATTGGCAGATTTTTTTGCTTGTTTTATGCACAAAATCACTTAAATGTGTTATTTTTGGTCTAAAAACTAGACTTATTTTCTTGGGTCATTTTGTTCATCAAAAAAAAGCATCTTAATTTAAGAATTTTTAGATATTGAAAACAAGACAAAAATACTAAGAACATTTTTTCTTGAAAATAATTTTTTGCAGTGTATGTAGTGTGGGCCGGTTTGGGCCAAAATGCCAGGGCCGAATTTTTGTCCCAGTCCAGCCCTGGTGGGGAGGGCCTTTAAATTTTGTTGTGGACAGTGGGAGATGGGGGAGTTGTTGTCAAAATGATTGAAATCCATTGCTTACTGTTCTGTTCTGTTGTTCTGTAGGAACATTTCAGACAACTTAAACACAGCTTTCTGCTATTCAGCTTTGCTGTTTATTCGACCATCTGTTACCAAAACAACATTCAGGCAATAATATTATACACTAAAATCTGCATTTTTATGATTGCTTGTTTGCGTTACAGTAATTGCCTCCAATGTAAATGTTAAATTAGGTAATAAACATTGCAATTGCTTGTCGTTTATAAAATCACAGATAAAATGAGTATTTTAGTACTGTATGTCCACAAAAACTAAATGTTGCTGTCAGTTCTCAGCATCTGGCATTGTGATATAAAACATGGCTGACTGCTTTTGATGCCCTGCTGTTATCATTTCATTTACTGTAGCTGAAATGGCTATCAATTAACAACTTTTGATCAATATAACGAAATGTCACCACAGTATTATGGTTCATTAAGTGTGCCTTTCTTGTTGCCAGTGGTTCGTTGAGATGTGCTTTGGGAACGTTGTTGTGAAACACTGCCCCCTGTTCTCCCTTAAACAAGCTGAGTTAAATAGCAAAAGGACAGCCTGAGGTGTCTGTCTCTTCCTCCATTAAATGTCAAGAAGAAAAAGCTCAAGGCCACACCTCTTTACGCAAGAAGCCCCGGGAGGAAGACGCTTGCCATTCATTTCTCCACATGCATAAAAGCATGAAAGAATAATATTTACACAGTAATATATCTTAATTAATTAATTAATTATAATAATAAAATAGTATATTTCCAGGGACAACAGTATTTCTGTTCAAATCTTTTCAACAACATTTGAAGGCTCATTTATTCCAGTGACTAGATTTACTTATACTGTAGCACATATTTGGTTCTCAAATTGAGCTCAATTTGTCCATTGTCTAGGATTAATGTTGCCAGATTTATAACACAAGGCATTAATATACTTTAAATAACAGCGGTTTAGATGCAAAAGTAGATTTTTTTTACCAAAGGATGCCCTAAATGTTTTACGTTTTTACGAAATTTGAATAAAAAGGCAAATTTGTCCTGGATTTTGTCTAGCATTATGTCCTATTAAATAAGATGAAGTAGTTTTTTAGGCTATACAAAACCAATCCACACGTTTAGCGCGTGATTTATTCAGCTTAATAAAAACACCCACCATAAATATCTGTAAGCTCCACTTCTTGCCAAAAACGAAGTTGTTCACCTTAGACCACGAGCTGTCGTTTTACTTAAAATATAAAACTCATTAGTTTCTCTGTGTTCCACATTCAAAAGTTATGTTGCCTTTAACTTCAGGTCGTAAATAAAGCTGTGGCAAACACGTATTAAATCACACCACTTAAATTACGCGTTTGAGGAACACAATGTGAATTTTTTACTGTAAAAACATAAATCTTACCTTCAAGCCATAGGATAGTAGCGATGAGCTTTGTACAGGATTCCTCTTTCCGTTTATATCCACAACTTCCCAATGTGTATCATCCTTTTTCCCCACAGTATTAAACTACCCATACGCGTTTCAGTCAGCGTGCGCAAACTTACCACGATGCCAAATGAACGCAAAACCATTGAATCTACTTTAGTAAAGCAACACTGACCGACTCTGATGTTAGATTTGTAATGTTACGTCTAACTTTAAAGGCAGTTTATAGCAGTTGCTCCGGTACCGTCAGTAGCAGAGCGCGACTGAGTTCAGCTCGCCAGACTCCGCGCGCATCGCCCAGGTACAGTAGGAGGAGTTGAATGGATTTCAATAGAAGCGGATGGCAAAATGACCAATCTACCCCAATGCAAATACAAATAGCCCAGGAGACGGCAGTTTCACAGAAAGGTAATGTCAAACATACTGTGTCCTACAAAACAAACAAACACATGTGATGTAATGTTTTTGCTTTAGACACCGAGTAGACTAGCTAAAAAATATCTATAACACAATGAAAAATAAACACAGTAAAACCACGAACAAGAACAGGAAAACATCTTAACATATAACAATACATAACGATAAAAGAGAGCCTTATCGAACAGAAAATGGCCACAGATGTTGTTTTGATAAAAATGGGCAGATCATTTCAGAGTCTTATATTTATAGATACATTTATATATTTATGGATTTGGCAGACACTTTAATCCAAAGCAACTTACAGTGCATTTACAAGGTATACAATATAGGTTTTAATAGTATGTGTGTTCCCTGGGTTCGAACCCATTACCTTTTTCAAGACAATGCTCTAGCTTCACAGAAACACCTGTGTAGAGCAATTGGTGCAAAAGCACGATCACCCCTGCACTTTCGCGGGCATACGTCATCGAGGTTCTCACATTTCAGTTAAAAACATTTATAAAATGTTTTTTTTTAATAGAAGCTGAAATATTAAACCTCGATGACGTATGCGGTCGACCAATGCGATTTCCTGGAGGACGCACCTGAAATCCTGGCCAGGACGCGTCCGGAAAAAGTGGCATGTATGGCCACCCTACCTGTATTGGAAACTTCAGCCGTTTTGAAGTTGTCATCCGATTGGTTGAATTCTACTGCATTTCCGGGCGCACACTGATGCATGTTGGACTGATGGATGACCTTCAACTCTATATCTTTGAAAAGGGGATTATGAGTTTTAACACAAACTCTTTTTTTATCTCAACTGGTATTATATCTTGTTATAAGCACCTTTTGTACTATTGCCTCGCTTTTATTGTTTTCTAAAATAAAAGCATCTGCTAAATGATGTTTTGGGAAGGAACACGTCAAAATAAGCTAATTAATTGTCACCATCTACAATCAGTAATCAACAAATACTCTAGTATCACCGGCTGTCTACAATCAGTAATCAGATACTCTGCGTTCGGGCCAATTACCAATCTCAGAGCCCTCTCTCAGGACAGCACGCCAAATACGTTTACCAATTTATCTATTCAACTTCTTTGTAAGTGTAAACTCGTGAAATGCCTAAATGTAAATGTCAACAGTAAGAACATCAAATTAAATCCGCATGAAAGAATATTTAAATTACTTTTGAATACTTTTGCTAAATATAGGAGAACACAGAAAGTGCATCAGGTAACTATAATAACATACTGAAAGTGCTTTTACGTGAGGTTGCAGCAGTCAAGTGGTACTAGTACATAATCTGTAATTACGAACGTTACGAAGACGTGAACGCTTTTTACACGTTGTAATTACCGTAATTACGAAATGGTGTGAACACACCTTGGGAACACACGACTTTACATTTCATGTCCCTAAACGTGAGGCTGAAGAAAATGAACTCTAATTGGCTTCTTTCATCAGTCAGATGGCTTCTTGACCTTGGCCAATGAAAGCTACTATGAAGTCTAGACCATCTGCCATCAGTTTGAGGGGCTACGTGAGACCATTTGATGGACTATACTTAATATGTCATCACAGTCTTTTTAAGGAAGTCACGTTACTGCGCCGCCATTTTTGCAACGCGGTGTAGTGGCGCTCCTTGGCAGGACTAGTACTTCCCAGTCACTTCTTTCAAAGGCTAGGTGAGGCTCCTCTTTAGCATTCGGACTCGTAGAAAACGTAAATGGAACAGGCTAGCAAGTGCACGTCATTGCGTCATTACGTCCGTGAAAAGGTGTGCTTTCGGTGCTGCCCGCATAGGATTGTGGGTGATTTGAGAGTGCGAAGGATACACATATGCATCCTTTCCTATATATGGGATATTTTTCGAACGAAGGACTCAGCCCTTGGTTGAACCTCCGAGGATCCTCGACATCGGAACAGTCCTTTGACGGATGTCGATGACGTAGCATCCTCGATCTCACGAATTTCCGTGGCATAGTCACGGAATTTTTTGCTCATTTTCCGTGGCATTCTCACAGATTGGTTACTCAACTGTTTTGTCCTATTTTCTTACCATTGTCGCTTCGGTTTAGGGTTAGATTTACATAAAATGACATCCCTAACCAAACCCAACTCTAACCCCAACGCCAGGCGACAATTGATTAAAGTTTAGAAAATATAAAAGAATACATCAGAAAAAATAGTATAAACCAATACTTAAAGTGACATACTAATGCAAACACCAAATCTAACCCTAAACCGAAGCGCCAATGGTTTGAAAATAGGAAAAAGCAGTTGAGTAACCAATCCGTGAGAATGCCACTGAAAAGAAAGTCCGTGGCAGGTCCACGGAAATATTCGGAGATCCGTGAGAATGCCACGAAAAAATGACTATCCCACGCAACTTTGTGAGATCGTGTTGTTCCGAGGATCCTTCCTTGACATTGAGAAACACCTACTGTCGCAATGGACAGGCGAGTCTGTACAGAGCCCCTCCCCCAGAAGATTTAATATTTTACGGGTTGATGATTGGCTCTTTTTACTGAAAGGGGGGACTTCCTTTGCTAGAGCAACCATATTGACCATTGCAATCTCCCCCATTCATAGCAATAACAGGGTGAACGTGATTTTACCAAGTAGGATGTGATCCTGGGGTAACACCATTGTCGGTCCTGGATCAACATTTTCATTAACCAATCAGATTGCAGGATTAGGATTAGTGTGTAGATTTAGGTTTAGGATTGGGGCTTTTTAAGAAATACTCCTCAAACTATTATTTCACACTAATTTGAGGGTTTAAAATGGTTAGGGTTTGAGTTAAGGGTAGGTTGGGGTATCTTTTTTAAAACGTTGATCCAGGATCACATCTTACTTGGTGAAATCACGGCGACCGCAATAACAGTGATGCATCTTGTTAAATTAAACATCTTTGATGTCATTCTAGAAAGAAAGTGTAATGGAATAGCCTATTGTCTAAATTACAAAAGGATACCTTATGTGTGCAATTGTGTGTGTCTTTGTGATTAACCTATCTGCTCTGCTTCTCCTTTCCCTTAGTTGAACAGAGACAGAGTTATCACATCTTTGCAATTAGCAGTTTTTGTCTTCCGATCAAACCACTGTAAAACCACTCTTACTGACTTTTATCTTCACCCCTAAAAATAAAGTCAAGTCTCAAGATGCTTTCAGTATGGGTACCTTGACATATGATTGCTACATTATGGCAGATTATTGCCAATTTTGGCAAAACTGTCAATCTTAAAATCAATGTCCTTTCTTAACCCACATAATGACTGTGTCTTCAGAGACTGTGAAACAGTCATCCCAGTCAGCAGAACATCCTCATAGGTGATGTGTCAACACATAGCTGTTTCAAACCCCCAACAAGACCAAAAGTTGCAATCATTGTATGGGAAAATAAAATGCACCTTGAGACGAAATCTGGTGGTGGAAAAATTATGTAAAGCACAGCTCCTGTGACAATAATGCACCCATGTTTGTATCATATCTAGAGAGCACGCATTGAGTTCTGCATGCCTTTTCATTGTATTCCTCACAGATGTCCAGAATTTAATCAGGGCTCGTGCAGTTTTCCCATCCATCATGTAAAATTCATTCAAGAACACCATGTGGGAATTGTGTATCCAAACCATGTAGTTTCCCTTTAGCACGCTCTTTGGATCAGCGAAATTGTATCAGTCAGTTCTTAAAATATTCTTGCTGAGTTTGATAACCTCTTTGTTATCAGAAAAGTTTTGGGCATTTAAATTCAATATCAGGTGTTAAAGTCAGACAAAGTTTAACTTTAAAAGTACAATATTTAGATAGGCTAAATAATCGTTTAGATTCTTTTTAAGGCTTCTTATCTACTTGAGGTTTTGTCACTGTCACCTTAAGATCGGTCGCTGGGGGCTTTGACACCATTCTTATGTAAAGCTGCTTTGGAAGAAAATGTGTTTTGGAAAGGACTACAAATATAATTGGATTGAATTAATTAACTATTTTTAATCCTTTGTTATATTATATGCAGTCTACTTAATTCTAAAGATGATTATACTAAGCGTCAAAAGTCATAAATACCAAAAGTACAAAAGATTATAATTTATTCTTAGCTGGAAATTGGCTACAATAAAACATTCACAGAATGATAACAGCATTTGTAAAAGAGACAGTAAAAGTTTTCTAATGGAGTAACAGTTGGTAGCAGAAACATCATTTGGTTTGACAACCCCACACCGTTTCCACTTTTCTAATACTATAAATTCCCCGGAGTGCAGCTGTGTGAGAGAAAAATAGCTTCAAACGTTAACCTTGCATCGTATCAAATGAAAAGATGAATGAGACTTCTGTCAGTTGCTTAAAGGCGGAGTCCACGATGTTTGAAAAACGCGTTGGAAAAGAAGACGGGCCGACTACCAAAACACACTTATAGCCAATCAAATCAAATCAAATGCCGGGTTGCGTATGTGTGGGGCGGGTCTATCAGCAGAAGGTCCAGATTCTATTGGGGTAGGGGCGTGTTTGTTTAGGTGATTTCAAATATCAACATTGGCTTTCAAACATCATGGACTCCGCCTTTAAACTGTTCAAGGTTGTTCGGATGCACAGTGTTGAAACAAAGTTCATGGTAATTTTGGATAGACAGAGTCTGTTAATGTTTCTCGTGGGAAACCACGTACTGCATCTTCACATCTGGGCTTGATCTCTGATTTTCCTAACAAAGTTGAAACAGATGAGAAGGATAAAGTTTACATCCAAATGCCTGGTTGCAAACCAGCAGTAGCCAAATCCAGGACCATGGACAGCGCCCTAGCAAAGTCAATGAGCACAACAGTAGCCTGGTTTTCATCAAAGATTTGCACAAAACTTGACCATTATTTTCTAATTGTCGATAAAAATACTATTGTGACATTTCCATTTAACGATGTTATGCGACTAAAACAGAATTTTGTAATTTATGTAATTCCAAAAACAATGGTGATGGGCATGAACGCACCGCGCAGACGAACATGCTGATGATATCAAAATACCACGAGGGCATTTCAATAGCATATGGAGACCAGGCTTGTGCAAAATTCAGAATTGAATTGAGAATGACTTCTAAATTCCAATTCAATTCTTGAATTTGAATTGAATTTGAATTGATGTCAAAAACAGGATCTAGAATTACAATTCGAATTTGAATTAAAGGAAGCAGAATTACAATTCAATAGAAATTCAAAGATATTCATATACATATTATACAGTAAGTGAAGTGTTAAAAGTGAAGCTTTCAGTATATGTCAGATATGATTGCATTACATATTCTATAAATTATATTAGTTTGAACAACTTGTACAGATTACATTAACAGGAAATGTTTTCCCCCAGCAATTAATGTTATAGTCCCATAACAAATGATTAAGTTTGATTTAATTGTAATTTTGTGGAACACGATGGAACATGACTTTATTTCCCAGAATGCTTTACTTTAACCAAAGAAATTTAAAATGGTTGCCAAACAATTTTCCAAAGTAACTTTCCTAACACTGAATGTATGTGAGATTCTTTCTGTTGTGTGACTGTGGAATTTCTTTGAATTGCCATGAATTTAATTCCACTTCCTGTCATTCCAATTCAAATTCAAATTCAACTTCCTGTAGGGCGGAGTCAATTCAATTCAAATTCCAATTCATGAATTGAATGGAGGCCAATTCTGAAATTCTGAATTGTGCACAAGTTTTCATTGCATTTTTTCAATATGTTCCTATTTTAAATTGCCTGAAAACCTAACCCTCGTTTTGTGAGTTTTGCATATTTCTATTGCACTGTAAAAAATACTTTGCTGCCTTAAAATTTTTTGTTAAATCAACTCAGATTTACAAGTCATGTCAACAGAGATGAGTTGTCACAACTTAATTTTATAAGTTATAACAACTCACCTGTAGTTATAACAACTCATCTCTAGTCAAGATAAATAATAGTAAGTTGAAATGACTTGTAAATCCGAGTTGATTCAACAAAAACATTTTTTTACAGTGTGGGTGCATTTTCAATTTGCGCAATCTGAAGGTTAACATTTTAAGGAGACACTTTATTGAAAAGAAAAAAATCAAGTCTGCTAATGACATATCATATGTTCATTAATAAAAATTTCTTTTGTTTTTGAAGATCTTACATCCCCAAAGTTGGTTTTCAGCAGCATCTTCAAAACATGTCAGTTGGGCCTGTTTACTTGACCTCCACCAATTAAAAAAAAAATAAAAAATGAGGTGCTCATTTGATGCAATATGCAAGCAGAGATTTAAATAGATAGATAAAGTGAAATGTACTGTGATGTCGATTATTTGATATTTCCTGCTTTCTTATCTGTGTCTGTGTGTTTACAGGTGTCTTTGTATATGGGTCACATGTATCACTTTAACACAGACCTTTGTTTAGATTTCTATCTTGATATGACATTTGAAACATTTGTCAGTGAGCCATACTGACTGCATGGTGTAAATATGAAGTACATGACTTGTTTACCTTAAAGAGTACCAATGGTCCTATTCACGTTTTTAAATTTCCTTTTGTATTCGTACATGTTAATGATATGCAAAAGGTACAAACCCCAAAGTAAACAATGACGTGAGTTATCGTCTCCAACGTAAATCTCATTTCTTGGACTACAACAAACACACAGATTGTAGGCAACAGCTTACTTCCTGGGATTGGTGATGTGGACAAGACCGACATTATCATAAATCCTCCCGCTTCGGACTCAGCCTGTAAATTAACTCCTGTTAGTTAGTTTAAATATAACCACACAAACGCATTGTATTATACCAAATACACAAAATAATGTTGTTTTTTAGCAATGAAATAAGTGCACTTTAAGATTCTTGCTGTTAATAAGGAATATTTTTAATAGCCAAATTTGCATCGAAAGTGAGCATCTGGAAGAGCAGAGGCCTTAAAAGGGGAAGGAGTAAGGCAGTTGTATCTCATAATGTGAAAAATTGAGCAATTATAAACAATGTTATTTGCTCTGTATCAGATATGAGCCTTGGTTGGCCTTCACATTCCCACAGTGCCCTATAAGAGCACAAAAACAGCATTTGGAATTCACCCAATATGTTGGGGGTCAACGTCCCTCCTAACTGTATACGTGGGCAGAAATCTAACATTGCTTTTGTGCAGATAAAGAAAAATCCACACAAAGGACATGTTTAAAAGTACATTTAATTATATTTTAGGAAATGCTGCAGCATAAATTGGTACAGATTTTGTTTTTAATCATATAGATTTATGGGGCGGCACTGACGTATCTTAAAGGGGACATTTCACAAGACTTTTTTTAAGATGTCAAATAAATCTTTGGTTTCCCCCCAGAGTACGTATGTGAAATTCTAGCTCTTGCATTTTCTTAATTTTGGTGATCTCTCTTGTTATTACTTGTTATTATAAAATAGCTGTTTTCTGCACTAAATGGCAGTGTTGTGGTTGGATAATGCAGATTAAGGGGCGTATTATCCCCTTCTGACATCACAAGGGGAGGCAAATTTCAATGAGCTATTTTTCATGCTTGCAGAAAATGTTACTGGGTTGATCTTTTACACATTTTACAGGTTGGTAGAAGCACTGGGGACCCAATTATAGCACTTAAACATAGAAAAAGTCAGATTTTCATGATATGTCCCCTTTAAAACACAGCAAGTGCGGTTCTAGAGTTGGCTACTATGTATGCTATTGAAATGCTCTCGTGGTATTTTGATGTCATCTGCATGTTGGTTTTTGGAATTACATATCGTAAGAGAAAACACAATTCTGTTTTAGTTGCATAGGTTGGATGGTGCAGATTAAGGGGCTGTATTATCCCCTTCTGACATCACAAGGAGAGCCAAATTTCAATGACCTATTTTTTCACAGAGAATGGTTTCCTAATACTAAGTTACTGGGTTTTCTTTGTCAAATTTTGTAGGTTGATAGAAACACCGGGGATGCAATTATAGCACTTAAACATGGACAAAGTTTGATAGTTTGATAAAAAATGTATGTCCCTTTTAACATATATCAGTACCATTGTTTGGTTTCAAGATGCACACCAGTATTGTTTATTGTAAGGTACGTTTGTAAAAAACACCTAGTCCTGGTTTAAGCTAAAACCTGTCCCCAAATGTATTTGTGCATTGAATGAGGATAACAATATAGTAGTCAAAAATGTCCCTGTTTCTCTTTACTTGTACTACAGTATATTGTACCATCCTTAATCTTCAAAAGTTCATTTTGGAGGTGCCATGCTGAAGTATTTTTTATTATAAAACTTCTGTCCACATGATGTATTATGTTCTATTAATTTTTATTATTCTTCTCATCCCATTTCAACAACTGTAACTTGTAGTTAATCTTTGTCTCGCTACTGAAAATGACTTTTATTGAATTCTGGGAAAACCTCAGAAAAATATAATCATGTTTCTCCATCCTTACAGACATGAAACAGCATTGGAAACAGAAACCTTCTCAAGCAATTAAGCGTATAGTTGTTCTCTGCGTGATTCAAATTCATAACATTAATTCAATATGCAATTATTCATGTGAATTCACGTTACGCTATGTGTGGGCAGCTATGAGATCGGGTGTCAGAACCGGTCACGCTATTCAATAGAAACAGACATTTGAGAAGATAAAGGGAACTTTTTATTATTAAAGCATGAATAGAGTAAAAGACAAGGAGTGATGCAAATACTGTGATGTCTATATGAAGAGTGGATCATCAACTAATGCATTTAAACCAAAGTTATCCATTAGGTGGTTCTTTTCACATCTAGGAAAAACATATTATAATAAAAATGCATGAATTCTCCTATGCATATTCTATTAAAGATAATGATTCAGATGTATATTATAAAGTGAAATGGTTTGAATGTAATAATTTAAGAATGAATGTAATAGGTGTGCAATCTGTGAAAAAAGCTTGAGAAGGATCTAAATGCAGATTTACTTTAATATATCCACTTAAATAGATCCAAAAATGGAAAAATGAATCCACAGCACAAAGCATAACAATGAACAAAACAAGAACAAGGAACAATAACCGACAAGAGACAACACAGACAGTTTTATCAGATGCACGCGTGTTGTCGGGGTTACGCGGCCTGACCCGAAGGTAACTTCCGGTCTGATTTTATTTATTGGTCTGGCTAACTAAAATGATCTCTGACATAAATACCTTGTTTACAATAAAATGTTTTGGTTTGCTAGAAATGAGGGGAGATGACGAGCATGGATCACAACTGTTCGGAGAGATTTAAGGCAAATTTAAGGATCTTTGTATACATACATTTTACACAGTAATGTTAGCTCAGAGTAGTTCATGTGATATATTATGAATTGCATTTAGTCAACAAAAGCTGCTTGTTTGCTGTAACCGTCTATATACAGACTAATCAAGCATAACAAGACACACCTGGAGACAATTAGAGCGGGTACACATGACAAAACTGTGATTTCCAAATGGTGTTTTTGCACTCTTGAATGCCACTTCGGTAAGGGGACGTTGCATAAACAATCGCTCCAAATAAATTGAAAATGACGTTTTCAATGCTTTTTTCGTGTGAAGTGAATTTTAATTGGTCACAGTACGAGACACGATTGCATTACTCCCTATAGAGTTTACATAAAAAAGGGACAGATTTACTAACCGCTTGCCCCAGTGCAAATCATCATTTTGGCGTTTAATAACAACTGTCGGGTTTTACTAAAGACACGCAGTGGATTATTAGCGCTGAAAAGGTGTGGTCTGACCTTATGCATTTCTAGAAGTTTCTCTTTCAGGCTAAAATGTATGGGAGGAGATTATTTAAATGTCTAAGGTTTGCGCGTGTGCACTCTAAGCAAGGATGTGTTCATTTTTTTTACACTTTTTTGTGTTATACTTTTAACAGATCATGTGTCATTTTGTGTTGATTTTGTGTTAAAATAAAAGTTGTGGTGTTCCAATAATAACACAGAGACATGTGGATTCTGGGAGAACGCATTTAGGGCCATATTTACTAAATGGGGCAAATTAGCGTGAGAGCGCAATTCCAAAAAAGCGCAGATGGGAGTGGTAATATCTATTTACTAAAAAACACAGGCCCAACAGCTGATTTCCATAATGACCAACACAAATCTACTAAGAGCAGTGCAAATTAGTTCAGGGTCGCAAATAAGCAGAACTGATGAGGTGCGAGTGATCTACTAACACCTGATGCGCTTGAGTTCAGCACCATGGACACTGCAGCAGAAGATTCGGGGTGTGTAATCCCAGCTAACAAGTACACTAAAAACTAAAGAACTGGATAACAAAATATGAAGGTTTGCAATAAGTTTTCGAAATGTTTGGTATTGTGTGACCACTTCTAGTGACCCCTCTTTTATTTACTTTAGCCAATTAAATATAACATGGCTTGGCAAACAATATTTTTTAATATTTGGAATGCCAGAGGAACATATTAAAATGTTACATGTTAAACAAATCTTCTGCCTTGTATCCAGGGCCGGCGTCAAGGGGGGGCATTCGCGGGCAGTGCCCCCCCAAACAGGTTGTTGTGCCCCCCTACAAAGTTTTTTATTACTTTAATATATATCAAGAATAATTAAAATAAATTAAACATTGGATGTTTCATGACTTGTAATGTAATCAAATGAGGAAAATATAGTTGATATATGTTTTCTTTAATTAAAATAGACCAGTTTCTCTGATTGGATGTATTGCCGCGTCTCACCCGTCTTACGTCTTTAGCATATTTGTGACTTGATACTAGCAACGTGTTTTTTCGCTGCATTTTATGGATCGTGTAAAATATGGATATTAGAACATTTAGAACGAACCAGCACCGCCTGCTTCATCTTCATGCAAACACAGACTGGCTCAAACTCAGAGATTAGAGGTCCAGGTGGAATTTACAAATCTACAGGACACTGTTTTAAGGAAGTTTAATGTTCTTACATGCCGTCTTCAGCTATTTTAAAGGTAAGTTAGCTTTGTTTTAAATTACGTACGCTTAAATATGAAGTGTGGCTATAGACCGTCAACAGCATTAAGACGTGATTATGGTAAAGCGGCTTTTTTAAAGCTAGGACGCGGTGTCTGTGCGCTATGAAACGCATTCATTTCAATGGCTTGCGCCTCGCGAGGGCGGTTTGTTGTTGCGTCGAGCCAAGCGCGAGCGCAGCGGAGCTCAGCTTGCGCTCACGCCGCGGTCGAAGTTCAATAGTTTTGCGCATAGTTTGTGGTCTTTTGCACTTTATACGGGAAATGACCTGACAGTCTGTACTAGTTGTATGAGTGTGTGCTTGCTGTATTTGTTGTTTTAATGTCTTGTTTTTGCAAGTTATTGTTGTTATTGCGTGCCCCACTGTTGGAAGCCGACTGCCCCCCTGTTAGTTATGGTCTGGCGCCGGCTCTGCTTGTATCACGCAGTCTCTGCTCTCTGTGATGCCTCTTCTTTTAGCAACAATGGCAGCCATTTAAAGCGCAAAATGATTTAAGACATACTTTTTTCATTGTTAAATAATGGCGCAAATACCAATCATATCACACATGCAAACAGTAGTAAATTGCATTGTTCAAATCATTAAAATATTCTCCTCCCATAAATTTTGCGCCTTAAAGAGAAACTCTAAGAAATGCATATGCAATAAAGTCACTCACAAAAATTACTAGACCACACCTTGTCAGCGTTAATTATCCATTGTTTATCTTTAATTGTATCTATTATATAAAATATCTTCTATAGAATCAGCTATGTCTGGCTCTCTCCCAAGGTTTTTTCCCCCTCCTAGGACTTTTAGCCCACAGGGTTTTTCTCCTAGGTTTTTTATCAACCCCTGGGGAGTCTGCTGACATTGGCTTATCTTAGCACCCTCTTCTTACATACATTACATTTTTACTACGCTCGCTAGTATGGTTAATCTTAACAGCTGTATTCTGCTGTTTATGTTTTATGATTTTTCTGTGTTTTTTCCTGCATCTGTTAATGTAAAGCTGCTTTGAAACAATTGTGAAATGTGCTATATAAATAAAATTAAATTGAAAAATTTTAAAAATCTTTAGTAAATCCCAACAGTTGTTATTTAACAACAAAATGATGGTTTGCGCTGGCGCAAGCTGTTAGTAAATCTTGCCCATAGTGTGTTGTCTTTAAAACAACACTGATTGTGTTGTTTTTAAAGCATCCCTTTTAAGTGATATTACTGGTATTTGCACCATTATTTAACACACAAAAAAAAATCATTTTGCGCTTGAAATGGCTGCAATTGTCAATCCTGTAGTAATAATTGTTAGGTGCACCTGCTATTGTGTTTTTTTGTTTGTTTGTTTGTTTTCTAAGACACGCTGTGATTGTGTTTCTGTGGTTATTTTGTAATATGATGAATAATATGATTGTATATGTGATATTTGGAAATGTACAAATAAAGTGGTTAAAAAAAGAAATGGCTTCAATTGTAGTTGATGGGAGAAGGCTTGGCAGATATCAGAGAGCGCATGATATAAAGCATAGGATTTTTTTTCCATACATAAGTTTATTTGGAATGCCAGAGGAACACATTATTCAAAAAATGTTTTGCCAAGCCTTGTTATTTTGTCTGGATGAAATAAAAGAGGAGGACAATACCAGGTGTTTTCTTGTAAACCTTCATTTTCCTTTAGATGTTTTCAGTGTCCTATGGCTTCATTAGCTGGGATGTCCGTGGTGCTGAACTCAAGCACATCAGGTGTTAGTCGATCACCCACATCAGTCTATTTGCGAGAATTGCGACCCTGAAGTCTGCTCTTAGACTGTTTTGGTCATTATGGAAATCAACTGTTGCGCCTATTTTGTGCCTTTTTAGTTAATAACCCGCAGATATTACCACTCCCATCGCTAATTTGCCCCGTTTAGTAAATCTAACCCCAAGAGTTCTGATCTTCAAATGGAATAGGGCACAGGGATGACCACTTGAACATGAAACATTAAAGGAATAGTCTACTCATTTTCAATATTAAAATATGTTATTATCTTAACTAAGAATTGTTGATACATCCCTCTATCATGTGTGTGCGTGCACGTAAGCGCTGGAGCGCGGTGCGACGCTTCGATAGCATTTAGCTTAGCCCCATTCATTCAATGGTACAATTTAGAGATCAAGTTAGAAGTGACCAAACACATCAACGTTTTTCCTATTTAAGACGAGCAGTTACACGAGCAAGCCCGGCGGTACAAAACAAAACGCAGCGCCTTTCCAAGCGGACCCAAAAGAGGAACTATACTCCACGGCGCAATAGCACTTTTGGGAGTACTTCGACTCGGCGCAGTAACACCCTCCCTCTCCCATTATGAGAGTGAGAAGGGGAGCGGACTTTTCAGGCAAGTCGAAGTACTCCCAAAAGTGCTATTGCGCCGTGAAATGTAGTTCCTCTTTTGGGTCCGCTTGGAAAAGCGCTACGTTTTGTTTTGTACCACCAAACTTGCTCGTGTGGCTACTCGTCTTGAGTGGGAGGGGCGTTGATGTGTTTGGTCACTTCTAACTTTGTCTCTGAATGGTACCATTGAATTAATGGGGCTAAGCTAAATGCTATTGAAGCGTCGCAGCGCGCTCCAGCGCTTACGTGCACGCACACAGATGATAGAGGGATGTATCAACAATTCTTAGTTAAGGTAATAACATATTTTAATATTGAAAATGAGTAGACTATTACTTTAACATGAAAAGAAAAAACCATGCAGAACCCTTAAAAGTACATTTTGTTACTGTAATCGACTTCATTTTCAGAAGAGAAGAAGATGACATTAGTGCATTAAATCACTTATTGTGATACAAAACAGTTGAGTGCCCAAGTGCTCTTCTGGTGTTATGTCTACACTATTAAAACATCTCTCGTGTCATATCAGATTTAAGAGATGGAATTTACTCTTCTGAATGGCATGCAGCTTTTATGTTCATATCTGTGCATTTCAACAACCAGAAAAGCAGTCAAAAAGTACAATCATTTTGAGAAAATATCACCATAACATACAAAAACAAATACTAGCATTGTAGAAACAAAATCAGATAAAACAAAGCTTAAGACATAAAAAATTGCTAATAGTCTTTAATCGTGCATCATATGCTATGAATAGATGCTAGAAACTCTTAATATTACTTTTGTCAGATGTATTCACGCCCTGAAGAACAGCAAGCGAGTGACAGTAATTATAATAAAAATAGTCAGCGGAAGCTGAAGAACAGGAATCAGAATAATAAGAGATGTAGTGACAGCAGGATATCAAACATTAGAAGCAAAAGTGAGTCATTAACTAATGCATTCAGGCAATTTTACATTTTACGAGTACCAGTTGGAAAGTGGCATATAGTGAATTGTGTTGAAAACACCCTATTTGTCTTTATGTCTGTCTGTTTATGGAGCATCAGGTAAATTGTAAAAGTTCTTAAAAGAGTAGGTAAATGGTAAAATAGGTAATTTTTAATTGGGCCTTGGGGTGTGTCCCTCAGACCCATAACTAAACATGAGATTTAATTAAACTAGTCTACTAATATCCAGTTATTATGCATATAAAACAATGTGTTGACTACCTTTTGTGTATTCCTCTGAGATTTCCGTTGCACTTCTGTCTCTTGTTTGTCTCTGGGCTATTTGTCACTGTGAAGTGTCCCGGATATGAACAACGAAGTGTGCTGATATGAAATGGTTGATGTTCAAAATCAATCTTTTGAGAATATAAAATATTAAATGAAGGGAAACAAACATAAACAAAATGAAATCCCACTGGCATTAATAAAAGTAAAACAGAGCATCTACAGGCAGCACATTAAAATTCCAGATAAAACAATCTTTAAAGGGCCAGCGTGCCCATTTTTACAAGATGTACCGGTAAGTCTCAGATGTGCCTACAGGGATTTCATTTTGGATTTCATGAGAGCTACACATTCCAAAAAAAGTTGGGACAGGTAGCAATAAGAGGCCAGAACATTTAAATATACATATAAGGAACAGCTTAAGGACTAATTTGCAATTTATTAGCTCAATTGGCAACATGATTGGGTAAAAGAAGCCTGTCAGAGTGGCAGTGTCTGTCAGAAGTCAAGATGGGCAGAGAATCACCAATTCCCCCAATGCTGCAGCGAAAAATAGTTTTCTGAGTTTCTCAGAGTTATCATCATCTACAGTGCATAATATCATCCAAAGATTCAGAGAATCTGGAACAATCTCTGTGCGTAAAGGTCAAGGCCGGAAAACCATACTGGATGCCCGTGATCTTCGGCTCTTAGACGGCACTGCATTATATACAGGAATGCTACTGTAATGGAAATCATAACATGGGCTCTGGAATACTTCCAAAAAACATTGTCGGCGAACACAATCCACCGTGCCATTCGCCGTTGCCAGCTAAAATTCTATAGGTCAAAAAAGAAGCCATATCTAAACATGACCCAGAAGCACAGGCGTTTTCTCTGGGCCAAGGCTCATTTAAAATGGACTCTGGAAAAGTGGAAAACTGTTCTTGTCATGACTTGGGAGGAGAGTGAGGACGCAAACGCGGAGTTCAGAAAATAAATAATATTTAATAATAAAATGGGAAACAAAAACACGAGGAGTAACATGATGAACAGGTATGCAACACAGGAACCTCCAAAACATGACACAGGGAGCAGACAGGGTAGAAATGACAATCTTCCGGCAAGTGCACATACAACAGGCAGGGGTATATATACAAACAGACTAATGATACACAGGTGAGATGAGGCAGGTAATTAATCAATGACAGTCCAGCTGACAACAATCGGAACAGAGACATACACAAAACACGACACGGACTAGCCGTGACTTTACCCCTCCCTCTAGGAGTGGCTACCAGACACTCATTACATAAAACAAAAACAAACAAAGTCTGGTCGGGTGGATCCAGAAGAGGGATGGAGGGCTTGGAGACCCTGACGAAACCGGCAAGTGCCGGGACGAAGCCAATGGGCGGTGAGCCGGCCGAACTGGAGCGACCCTCATGAGGACCGAGGCAGACGAATTACCCCCTTCTGGGAATCGGCGGGGATCCGATGTCCCCGGAAGTCGCGTCCCGCCATCTCGGGAAACGGGCTCCCTCACGGTGGCCACCACCCCGGGGAAATGATCGGGCGTGGTGTCCGTTCCGGGCCCCAGTCGAGCACAACAGGGACCTCCGAGGAACCAGAGTCGACGACTCTTCCGTCGAGTGGACCGGCTGGCCCGATCCCCTTCCCGCAGGAGCAAGCAATCTCTCGCGGTGACCCCCAAGGACATCGGGACTGGCAGCGTGCAGGACCCAATGTCACTATCCCCCCCCACGAAATACTTGGGGAAGCAGCCCTCCCCGAACTCGCTGCGTCCAATGCTGGCCGGAGGATTCTGTCATGACTCGAGAGGAGAGTGAGGACGCAAACGCGGAGTTCAGAAAATAAATAACATTTAATAATAAAATGGGAAACAAAAAAACGAGAAGTAACATGATGAACAGGTATGCAACACAGAAACCTCCAAAACATGACACAGGGAGCAGACAGGGTAGAAATGACGATCTTCTGGCAAGTGCACATACAACAGGCAGGGGTATATATACAAACAGACTAACGATACACAGGTGTGATGAGGCAGGTAATTAATCAATGACAGTCCAGGTGACAACAATCGGAACAGAGACAAACACAAAACACGACACAGACTAGCCGTGACTTTACCCCTCCCTCTAGGAGTGGCTACCAGACACTCATTACATAAAACAAAAACAAACAAAGTCTGGTCGGGTGGATCCAGAAGAGGGATGGAGGGCTTGGAGACCCTGACGAAACCGGCAAGTGCCGGGACGAAGCCAATGGGCGGTGAGCCGGCCGAACTGGAGCGACCCTCATGAGGACCGAGGCAGACGAATTACCCCCTTCTGGGAATCGGCGGGGATCCGATGTCCCCGGAAGTCGCGTCCCGCCATCTCGGGAAATGGGCTCCCTCACGGTGGCCACCACCCCGGGGAAATGATCGGGCGTGGTGTCCGTTCCGGGCCCCAGTCGAGCACAACGGGGACCTCCGAGGAACCAGAGTCGATGACTCTTCCGTCGAGTGGACCGCCTGGGCCGATCCCCTTCCCGCAGGAGCGAGCAATCTCTCGCGGTGATCCCCAAGGACATCGGGACTGGCAGCGTGCAGGACCCAATGTCACTGCCCCCAAAGAAGAAATACTTGGGGAAGCAGCCCTCCCCGAACTCGCTGCGTCCAATGCTGGCCGGAGGATTCTGTCATGACACGGGAGGAGTGTGAGGACGCAAACGCAGAGTTCAGAAAATAAATAACATTTAATAATAAAATGGGAAACAAAAACACGAGAAGTAACATGATGAACAGGTATGCAACACAGGAACCTCCAAAACATGACACATGGAGCAGACAGGGTACAAATGACAATCTTCTGGCAAGTGCACATACAACAGGCGGGGGTATATATACAAACAGACTAACGATACACAGGGGTGATGAGGCAGGTAATTAATCAATGACAGTCCAGGTGACAACAACTGGAAGAGACAAACACAAAACAAGTTCTTTTTGGAAAACTGGGACGCCATTTCACCCGGACTAAAGAGGACAAGGACATCCCAAGTTGTTATGCGCTCATTTCAGAATCCTGCATCTCTGATGGTTTGGGGTGGCATAAGTGCGTGTGGCATGGGCAGCTTACACATCTGGAAAGGCACCATCAATGCTGAAAGGTTTATCCAAAGTTTTAGAGCAACATATGCTCACATTCAGACGTTGTCTCTTTCGGGGAAGACCTAGCATTTTTCAACATGACAATGCCAGACCACATACTGCGACTGGGTACAAGTGTGTGCTAAAAACACAAAATAAGTTATATATGTATATAAACTCGCTGTTTTGCAAGCACAGATTTAGGCTCTCTCTCTTGTGCGTACAGACTCGGCCTCTTTCGTGCATTTTGGCTTTCTCTCATGGCACTCACTTCACATTTGTCCACAACCCCGGCTCATAGTTAAGGCCGTTTCACATGGTACGCGGTAAGCGGCGCGGTAAACGGTGTCTGCCGTGAAGAGCCGTGTCCTTAAAAGGGACAGTTTTTTGGGGTGCACAGGCAAGGCGTGTGGACCAGCTCCGTTTGACCTCTGTATCCACCCCCGTTTTGCTGCTTTCCGCACGTCTCCTATTGAAAAAGAACTAAACACTTGCGGTTGCCGCGTACTGTGTGAAACGCCCATAATGAGGGAGGGAAGTGTCCGCCCTTCACTATCTGATTGGTTTAGACCACGGTGTATGTGTGTGTCTAATGTACATCTGTTGTTGAACCAGAAGAAGACTTTTGAGTTACAGAGACTTTTTTCACTTGAACGGCTGGTCGCACCATGGAAAAATTTGATTTTGCATCTGTGTGGCTTTTTAAAATTCCAGTGTACCGTGGAAGGGGCACTGCTTTATTTGACAGAAAACTTCATCAAATACAACATCTCAAAAACAAAAAGTTAAATATGTCACATATCTTTGGAAAGCTGACATTTTTGTAATTCGAATGATGTAACAAAAAAGCAGTTACAATTTGTGTCCTTTTAGGCATTTTTTTAGCCTTTTTCGGAAATGCTAAGAGGTTAAACAACTATTTACCTCATAAGTAAGGTAAGTAAATATTAATTTGAAATATTTTATTAGCTCATATTTAACAAATGCAGACCTTTCGCAAGGAAAACCCATTACTTTCGTATTTAAGAATTAATTTAATACGTATTATATGTATATACACTCAAATATCACAAACACACCTTTTGGTTTAGTCATTTGTAAATATAATGTCACATATGTTATTAAAAGACATTTATATTTAATTTTTGTGTAATATTAAACTGTACACTAAAAAAATGATTCATTTAATTTACTCAATTTTTAAGGTAAGTGGTTGCAATCAATTTATTTAAGCTACATTTAAACAATTTTTTTTAGAAAATACAATAAAATAAAAAACTTTTCTTTAAATGTAGCAATTTTCTTTGATTGCAACCACTTACCTTAAAAAAGTATTTTATTAGTAAATTGAATGAATAATTTTTTTGCCTACCCAGTCTCATGAAATTTCGTGCTATAGTCACGTAACTTTGTGATTATTTTTTCGTGATAATGTCACGAATTTCAACGTTTTTTCGTGATCGTATTACGAATTTCTGTTTATGTGTCATTGTCACGTATTGGTTACTCAACTGCTTTTTTCTATTTTCAAACCATTGTTGCTTCGGTTAGGGTTAGATTTGATGTTAGGATGTCACTTTAAGTACTGGTTTATACAATTTCCCAGATAGCAAAAAATATCCGCATGGCTTCTTTATGCCGCCAGCCCCAAGCTGTCGGCTATAGGTGCGTCCCGCTGGCGGGGATGAAACTTTTGCCGCCGAATACGTCACTCCCATTTGTTGCGAGATGCCGCCAGCATGCAGCCGGCGGACCGACTGCTTAATTTATGCAAAAGCGGCTGCCGCCGGCGGTCCGCCGTCAGACCTGTTTGCGATTACGCCCTTATGACGCTTACTGCCTTCAGAGCACCGCCGGTGGTCCGCCGACTCATTGCTATCTGGGTTATTATTTTATATTTTTCGATTTTTAAACCATTGTCGACTGGCGTTAGGGTTTGAGTAAGGAGTTAATTTCACGTAAATCTAACCCTAAATCAAAGCAACAATGGTAAGAAAATAGGACAAAACAGTTGAGTATCCAATACGTGACAATGACACGTAAACAGAAATTCGTGATACGATTACGAAAAATGCGGAAATATATAAAAAAAAGTTACATGACTATAGCACGAAATTTCGTGAGACTGGGCTGTACCTGCAAACCTGCAAATGTTGCGACTGGCCAATTAGAATCAAGCATTCAAATAAGCCTACAAAACTTAATATTACAAAACAGTGATAGGTCTGCACGTAGTCTATTAAGTTAATAGTGTAATAATTTCACATTTTTTCTTCAGCTGCATGTGCTTAATAAAATAAAATAAAATTTCCCCATTTGGGTCATTATCACCATGGGTTGAATAGATTTTTTAAACCGAATCACGGTGATCAGAGCCAAAGTAACTGCAGTAGACTGACAAAAATAACATTTCCTGTATCCTCCTGTTTCCAGCACACAGTTCTCCCTCAATCAATAGATTTCCCCTGTCAGTGGTATTTGGAGATACAGTAAAATTCCCTAAAAATATTTTAACATTGTCTAAAAATATAATGGTGGATATTACAGTACAGTGTCACTGAATAACCCTTAAATATATCCGAACCCCAACACAAAATCGTGAAAGTAACCAAAGTGGCATTTTAAACGATGCTTTCAACTTTCAGAGAACCAGGACAATGTCCATGTGATTTTTTCATAATGTGACAGGATGATGAATCGTATATCTTTTGTAACACATCTGCGCAGCATATTTACTGAGTCCACTAAAGTTGCCCTTCAAAACTGCGAAAGCTACCCTGTTCACAAAGCAGATCAATCATTCAGGACAGCCGCAGTTCAGGGAAAAGCATAGCACACAAAACCTGGTTAATGCACTGCAAAGCCTTTTTTGATTGTAGTTCATCTGGCTGAAGATAGTCAAAGAGTATCATTTCACATGAGATAAGGTTGTTGAAAGATATGGGAGTGGACTTGACGTATAAAGGTTTTGGAGGAGACATACGGGAGATAAGAAGCACATCTTCACTATAAGATTTTGAACAGGCTGACTAGAGATTAGTTCATAGACATTTAGGCCTGTCTATAAAATCCTAAGTGCCTCATAAAAAGTTGGTTTAAGCCAGGTTTAATGAGCTTTGGGCCCAATATGTTTGATTTCGATCACAAGCCACAGTACTAGTGTGTAGGTCCATGTTTTGATGGCAATGAAAGACTATGGGCTATCTGTTTTAATTGTATTCCATTTTATAATGTGTTTAAATGATCACATTAAAAAGCTAAAAGCTCTTTATTTACGTGTACAAGGTTTGAAAGAGAAATGAGCATTATGGTTTAGACAAAGGCAGTATAAAGCAATAAGAAAAATTTATATGTATAGACGACGTTAGGGGCGCAATGAAATGCGATCTTTCACCACTTTGAAATTTGGATTCTGAAATACTGCGGCTTAATCTCATAAAAGGAAGCAACTGCTGACTTACCGCTAGCATTAAACAGATTGATGTCGGTTTATAATACCGTGTGAAAAGCTCTTTTGGATTCTCTACACAAGCTGTGGCAGGAACATCTGGCTTAGCGAACATTATCAGATGCTCACCGAGCCCTCCATAATGAAAGGCATTATCTGTTGATCACAACATGTTCTGGATGGAGGCGCTGCGCCTACACATACCCATCTCTCAGGGTGTCTTAGCAACTAGGATTGGATCACATGACATGACAGTGCGGTGATGTTATTTGTCCCGTCAAACTCAACTGCACAGCTCAACACCAGGCGCTTGTTTAAACATTCGAAACAATTTTAGGATTATCATATTTTTTAGTGCTGTTAAGCTTCTTACTATAACTGCTAGACATCTACAATTATAACAGCGATGTTTGCTTTGTTTCGTTCACAGACTCAATATTTACTGTTTATTTATGCACTACACTACTGTTCAAGTTTAATGTGTTTTTTCTTTATCACTTTTCTTTTTGTCAAGTGGTGTTTTATTAGTCAACAAATATAATTTAGTCAAGCAGCTATTAGTTTTATGGTGAAATAATGATTCTTTTTGTCAATGTGCCGTAATATATTTTAAGCTCTGACATGGCCATTAAAGCAACACTATGTAGTTTCCATGTAAAACTGACTTACAGCTCCCCCATGTGGTTAATAAGCACAACAGTGCCTGGGATCAGACACTCTTCTGCAGGCAGGGGGAGGGGCGGGGCTGTGTTTCCTACCCTCCACCGCCACTTTCAGAGTGTGCTTGTAGCAGCTAGGAGGCTGCTCAGGTTGCAGCAACAGTACAATTTGTTCAGTTAAAAGTTGTTCTATCACTGAAATAATTTTAGAGACATTATTTAAAGGTAAAAAAAACTACATAGTGTTGCTTTAACTGCTATGATCCAGTGAGATTTTTGTCCAAACATAAAATGGTATTTTCCAGCAAAGTCTCATTTATTCAGCGCTTTTTACAATGTTTTTTTACAAAGCTTTAAACCAGCTTTACAAGGAAGTCAAAGAAGCATTTACTGTAGATTTAAATGTATGTTTTTTACTGGCAACAGTTTATTTAAAGTAAAATGAACATTAAAGATTAACAAGTCTTTATCTTTACAGAATAAAACTAAAATAACAACCTCATGCAAAGCATTCTGGGAACCAAAATCTGAAGGAAACTGAAAAAGGTTGATGAGGATTTCTTGTTCCCAGAATGCTTTGCATGATGCTGTTATTTTAGTTTTATTCTGTAAATATAAAGTGCCCTGTTTTAATGATCTAAGTGCATTGCCTAAAGCAGTGGTTTTCAAACTGGGGGCCGGGGCCCCCAGGGGGGCCGCGAGATGGTGCCAGGGGGGCCCCTGTTTTATGATTTTTTATAAAATGCATTTATTTATCATGAATTCTGTGTAGTTAAACCTAAAAAATAATAAGCCAACTAACCAACAGCACTACTAAGTATAATTTTATATGTTTTGTTTAATTAAAATATTACATTTTAAAACTGTTTTTGTCATAAATTTTCTTTCGGGGGGCACTGTACTGTACACAAGGGGGGCCGCACGCTGAAAAAGTTTGGGAACCACTGGCCTAAAGCACGATGCACAGTCTAAACGGGCGTGTTCGAATCCACTTTTGCTAATTTAACGATGGGGAAAATGGTTTGTGCGCCTAGCTCACAGTCTAAAAGGGCTATTCCTATTTTCGTAATAAGTAATGGGTGTGTTTTGGGCGTAACGTGCAATAAATCAATGAGTCTCAGCTCCCATCCTCTTTAAAAGTCAGTTGTGCTGTCGCCATGCCGATATTAACCCCTTCTAACATCTCATAATCAGTCCTCATTTATGTCCAAGAGACTCAATAATATCTTTTACATTTTAATCTTTTAATTTTATATTTAGAAACGTTTGTGTGCTGTCCATGTGTGTAATAAGTAAATGCGCATTGTCATCTCGTTTATTACTAACGCTCTTTAAATAACAAACACACTATTGCGCCATTGACTTTTAGTTGGTCAATGGCGTAGTCTATTTTAGTTGCCTTAAAATAGCAACGCGCCAACAGTGCACCTGAACACACCTCGTTTTCAGACCAGCACGCCCATGGGCACACAAATTGGCAAAACATTTTTTTGAAAATATACTAATTTTCCAGCTCTCCTAGAGTTTTTACCTTTTTGGAATCCATTCGGCTGATCTCCGGGTCTGGCGGTACCACTTTTAGCATAGCTTAGCACAATCCATTGAATCTGATTAGTCCACTACGCCTGCTGCATCCATGTTACAACAGCAAAGTCCTTGATTATTACTCCAGAATGAGAGTATAGTTCCTAGCCATATCTGCCTAGAAAATCACAACTTTTAATTTTCCATCAGTCTTAGTACACGATAACTACAGAAGAGTCAAGTTTTAAATAGGTAAAATATCCAAACTCTTTGGTTATTTTTTAGTGCAATGCTAATGGTCTAACCAGGGCTGGGTTTCCCGATAACGATTGAACTTAGCACTTAAGAGCGCTTTCTACGAGCTACTTAACGAACATTCGTTGTTCATTTACGTGCGTATCCCAAAGATGCACGTGAAACGATCACTCGCAGCTGGGTTTTAAGTGCTACTTACGAGTCGCTATACGTTTGTGAAGTGCTGAAATTTCACCTATATAATTACTAGAATTTGTAGCATAATCATGTTTAGGCTAATGATATTTAACCGATGTGCAATAATATTTTTTATAATATTTTTTATTATTGTTCAATGACTTTTTAAATGTTTTAAAATTGTTCATAATGAAATATTCTTTTACGTATTTAGTCAGGACTTGTCCCACTGCAAAATGCTTTCTGCATTTTATATTATAGTTTAGATTAATATTATTATTTGTTGTTTATTATCTATGTTCATTTATTATTATTGAGTATTGCATTGTACCGTAAATATTTATTTAGTTTCTTTAATCAGATGCCAACCCTTCAAAAAAAATGTTTTTTTACTGTAGCCAGATGAATTATAGCAGAAATTGGTAGGAACAATTATCAATTTGCTAGTACCAACTTTTACCAAAATTGTACCAAATATGTTTTCCTTCTTTATTAATTTATGTTTAGTAATTAAAATTTCTCATTTTAATTTTAAATATATTATATTAAAGTAATTTAAACAAATAAACAAAGAAGAACCCAATAAATAAATAAACATTAAAAACATTACATTATCGTCATTGCAGGAGTGTAATTTGCTGGTTGTCCTGCAGGTGACCTTGTAACTCTGTTGTCTTACGATGCACTTATGAATGAACGATTACTCCAGACCACTCGTAGATCTACGATGATTTTCAAGTGCTGCTTAAGTTACGAAGCTTTTGGGAAACGGCCCGTAATTTTAAGATGATTCGTACGATCATTTTTACGATCTACTTAGCCTTACGATGCTTTTGGGAAACCCGGCCCAGATTCAATGGATTATGCTAAGATATGCTAAAAGTGGTACCACCAGACCCGGAGATCAGCTGAATGGATTCCAAAAAGGTAAAAATCAAATGTTTAACTCTAGGAGAGCTGGAAAATTAGCATATTTTCAAAAAAAGTGGAGTGTCCCTTTACCCCAAAATCTGAGTTTGTCTCTTTTTGACCCAATGCTGGGTTGAATATACTGTACTTTCAAGGATTTTACTTTATAACTTTCTAATTATAAAAAATAAAGCTGTCTAATCCTTTAATGTTTGCTTTTCACTCTCTGTCTCAAAGTTTTCTCATTATACACTGCGTGATGACAAAGGTTAAAATGACAAAGACATTACAGAATTACTTTGGAAGTCATTAATATCTCTTTTGTTCTCTATCACTTTATTTAAAACAATACAGTACAGTACAAATACAGTACAAATACAGGGAAATCCAAAAGTTAAATCATCTTCGCTCCCTGGCAAATAACGACAACCCACCTGATCTCATTCCCAAGGAGAACTCCGGACCTGTGCCAGGAAACTAGTTGTTGCCCCACTTTCATGTTCAAAGAAATGAAAACAGGGCTTTTATCCCATTTTTGCTGTCTTACATCATACCATTTTGGTTCAGATAAAAATACATTCACACACCCACAGCAAGGTTAATCCATTGTTCTGTAGAAACTATAAAGGAAGGATGTGGCAAGGGCGGCTTTTGCGAGCATGTGTATACACAGTGTATTCTTTGATTTTACAAGCAGCCTTGACTTTACATTTTAGATGTCAGCATCTTCTAAGTCAATAGTACACATGTTTTGCCACCGAAGTAATAAAACCATTCCATTGCATTTTTGCAAGCTTGCACAACTAAGGCCTTACGAGACTTGCTTGCTTGGAATAAGAGGTAAACAACCTGCGTAACCAAAGAGCCTTTGACGTTTTCTGTATTGTAAAGCATTCCGAAAATGACAAAAACAACAAGAAATGTCATGGTAAGATTCATATTCCCGTTTCTCCAACATGTGCAAAAAAATGCGGACACAAATTTGTGTCAAAAAGGATTTTGGTTTAAATGAACCCCAAAAAAATATATATTTTACCCCAAAATTGATTAAAACAACCCAGTGTTTGGGGTTGGAAAAACTAGGTTAAATTGCAGCTCCCGTTGTCCCTTTTTGACCCAAACCTGGGAAATAAGTCAGCATTTTTACAGAGTATAAAGAAAAATAGTTAAGTAGAAGGCGCCTGCTTCACAAATCTTGTATGCCTGTGAATTAGATAGGTGGTGCAAGTTAAGATGAATATATGTGATTAATTCTGTCCCCGATGAAAGAAGCTGGTCCCTGAGAGAGATGTTTTTCCATCTGCTGCCTTGCAGGATGATAACTTCATTCTTATTGACCTGTAATGAGCTCCTGTGTACAACTCCAATGACTCACGGGCATTTTCTTTAATACCTCTCCTTTCAACAGGCCTATTTAATGGCGACGACCAAATCGTTATCTTTCATGATAAATGACTGTTTAAATGCATTGTTTGCAATGAATGACACTAATGACAAATACTTACCAAACATACATCACACATCGCTCTCAGAGTGTCTTCATTTCTCAAAAAACGAATTTTCCACAGCTATGCAAATAGAAAATCTTTTCAAATGTCAATTTCTACACCTTTCACATGCATGGCCAAGACCATTTCATGCGACAGAAGCAGGAAATCTGAGTATAATTAACCATGGGTGCTCCATTAACTGGAGAAAGGCAGTTGTGGGGTGTTTGTTTCAATAACTTAGACTCTAGGACAATGCAAAGCTCCTTGCTGTTTCAGTTCTATATACACGAGCTCCACAGAGATTCCGATTAGATTTATACATTTAATTCATTCCTAACTGATTCTGCTTTCAGACCCAACTTTGGACAGCAAGAGATGACCCAACAGTATAAAAATGTTTCATTTTACGAAAGTGAACAAGAATGCCCTCAAAATTCAAATTTATTGGTATCACCATAAACTAGATATGCAGTCAACGACATGAAATAAGACAAATAGGCAATTTTGGGGTGCTTTTTTGTTTTGTTTTATGCTTTCTGCAGTCAATAATTCATTGAATAAAACCCATTGTGGTTGGCACATTGTTTAGCCTGCAGGTGAGGCTTTATGTAATGTAGAAGTTTCTTGTACCTTGCAAAGTTTTGACCATGCTGTACCTTACGGCAAAATATCATTGGGTTTTATTAGAAGCATTGGTATGGACCAAAAAGGATGCAATAACATCTATGCAACAACAGACATCTTGCCTCTATTTAGCCTATAAAGATCAAATCAATTATTAAAGTGTCTTTGTTAATAATTAACATAAAAGTGTGTTTTGATATTTACTAAATAGATTAGATTAGGTTTCACAGACAAGGCTTATCTTATGGGCCCTGTTTTAACGATCTAAGCGCATTGTCTAAAGCACATGGTGCACGGTCTAAACAGGCGTGTCCGATGCCACTTTTGCTAATTTAACAACGGTAAAAATGGTTTGTGCACAAAGCGCATGGCTTAAAGGGTTGTTCCTATTCTCGTAATGAGTAATGGGTGTGTTTTAGGTGTAACGTGCAATAAATCCATGAGTCTCAGCTCTCATCCCCTTTAAAAGCAAGTTGCGCTGGCGCCATGCCGATTTCCTATTTAAATGAATTTGTAAACTGAAAAAGTAAACGGAGGAAGAAGACCACCACTTTAAGATTGATATAAAAAAATTGCATTTGTATTGAAATTGTTATTTTTGGTAATAACACCTAATACCAAAAAAAGTAAAATTAACAGGTTTTTAATTACTGTAAATAAATAGATAGCCTACATGTTATTTAAAAAAATAATTTACAAATATGCAAGAAAAGGTTTGTTCTTTAAAATACTTAAAAAAAAAAAAAACAGGAGATAAAGAATTTACAAACATGTGTAGAGCATTCAGCACTTGGACAACGCAATGAGTGCTTTAAAAAGCATTACTTAAAAATGTTTGTCATCTCATCATATTCACATGTACAAAGTCATCATATGGGTCATTTTACAAAAAAGGTGGAAATGCTTGTCCCTTGCTTTTGCAGACCCCTTAATCATTTAATTTGACCCAAAAATCCCATAATGATATATATTTAATAAATATAGACTGTCCTTAACATGATGAGAGAGTTTATTTATGTACTTTTCTTTTTTTACTTTTTTTTTTTACTTTTTTTTAATATCTGGTCCTGAAAATTGCCCTGTCCCTTTGATCATACATGGAAGTTGAACTGTGTACGTATTATTTAAAACCATGATTTTTATAAAACAAATCTAATTTACATGTACCTTTAACCCTGTATGAATTTACTACAACACTGAAACGGTAAAAATACACTATTAATATGAATAATATCAAATAAATATTTGTCCCCCAGATTTATGTCATTGGTGTTACCCTACCCAAAGCACTTTTATTTTGAAACAATACATCAGCTCTTTGAAGTTTTTCTTGGGACAAGAGGTCAGTGGAAGAAGTGCAGTGGAGGAAGACAAAAGGTTTGTGAGATGTCTTAACTTATTTGTCTAAAATATCATGATATATCTAGAATTTTGAGATAAGATTTTTTGGATGTCATTAGTGCTACTCTTTTTTAATAGCTGGGATTGTTAAGATCTTTAAATAAAAATACATTATACTGAATAAGTATGTGATCGTTACATCTCTCATGAAATGGCACATTGCTAATGGCAGCCATTTTGTTAAAATATTAGTTTTTTCTGTAAATTGTCCATTGGTGTTGCCATCATTGGTGTTACCGTCATGAGATTAGCCTTAAGCCTTGTCTTTGAAACCGGGCAAATAATGTTTTGATTTATTTTTTTATCTACATTGAGGAACTTTTCGATTCTGTCACCTAACAAAATGAGAAATTTTAAGACTCTAGTAAAGGCATGTTTGTCCAAATGCTGCTTTTTTATAAGATACTCCCGTTCTGCTGCGGTTTATTGGAATGCCATTTGGTTTACACCCCATTACTTTCAAACAGCTTTGTAAACAAAATAATGTTATTTATCTGTTTGTTTTCGGCTCAGTGCTGAGAAGTTTCACAGTTAAACCCAACAACATACATTTTGGCACTGAATGACTTCATTGTAGGTAAGATCCGCTAAATAAAAAGACACGAAATTGTCCATCCTTCAAGAGGATTTACCTTTGAAAGCTTGTTTAGGGAATTAGCATAAATTGTTTTGCTTTGACAGACAAATAGGCTCATTTGTGAGAAAAACACTTCAGAAAATGGAGAGGCGCCAGGGAAAGAGATGTTTACCTTTACTGAGCAGTCTGTGGCAGCGTGGGTTAAACTAAAAGATTTCCAAAGGTTTCTGTTTTTTTATACATCTTTTTAAATAAAATAGAGTTTCTTGTCAAAAAGGGTATTTGTCAAACTAACTGCAGGTATATTGAAGTCAAAATGCCACTTGCATAAATGCAGTTTTTATAGCAATATATATATATATATATATATATATATATCACACTTGCTCTGTAACAGCAAATCTAGTTCTGCCAAGAGAAAAAATATTGACATATCTCGACTATTACCATGTTAAAGAGTTGAAATGCTTTGGCTTTGAAACAAAGTTTAACAAGAAAAAAATGTTTGAATATGTTTTCTGGCTTCGACAGTTTTGCTGTTTTGTGATTTATGTTTAATTCGTGTTTCTTTTTAAGTTTAGCTGAAAGCTATTAGACAGCCTATGACAGGCATTGTGACCTGCACCAAATAGTGTGAAAACATGTCCCACTATTGGATCAATATGTGTTAAATGAACTGTATCAAAAGATTCTCCGAAGGGAAAATGGTACAGTGGCTTTTAAAGTATATGCCAATACAGACATTCAGAAATAAACCAACGCTTACTTATATTCACTGAAGTAGAAACAACCATTCAAAATCCTATGTATTTATTTATTATATGCAGCTGGAAAAAAAATGAATGTTTAGTCTTAGCAGAAAAACCAAGTATTGTGATGTACAATCCAACTTCAGTTAACACAGCATTTTGAGCTGAATGTGCCTTTACCGCTTTACACAACATGTACTACCTGCAGCCTGTTTTGATGTGAACTATTGGAATCTTAAGATGTCCCGCACTCGGGGGAAAACACTGCGAATGTTTGTCCTCTGTAAATTTATGCTTGGACTAGCATTGAAACCCACATAAGACCACTGTGTTTTAATGTTTTTTTTTCAGAGTTTTAGGTCAGCAAAAGCTCAAGTGATACACAGTAAAGATTCGGTGTGAGGGCATACTTATTAAAATAAACTCTTCAATGTTCTTCAATGTTGTCAGGAAAAATGACACCGCATAGAGTGTCTTACGAGTTTTTTGATATTGCCCAGACAGCACAACACCTGGTTACAGGGGCGCCTCTAGCAATTTTGGGCCTGTGAAAGAATATGTGGTTGGGCCCTCTACCACACCCAATCGCACCAAAAATACATGCAAACGTATCTAAAATCTTTGTCTGCAATTTAATAATACAGACCTATTACTTTTGCTATTTGCTTTTGTCTTGTCTTTAGTCGGAAACCTACCATGTCTTTAGCAATAAGATGATGTATTGTGCAAATGTAATTTTAAAAGATTAAACATACATGATAGCATCACATACTGCACATCTCAACAAATGGACTCTAGTCTTGAGGCTACGTAAGACTGGATGAGTCAATGCAGTGAATAGGGGAGGTAATTTTACCAGAAATGCATATAAATGCTTGTAAATCCTGCAATATGTTTAATGACACTGTAAAAAAGAATTATTGTTTCAACTTAAAAATGTTCATGGCATGCTGCTTTAAATTTTCAGTTAATTCAACTTTAAAACATTAGTTAATTAAAAAAGAGAGTTTAAGTTAAAAAAAAAAAAATTCAAGGCAACACAAACACTTACATATATAAGTTGAACCAACAATTTATACAGTATTTAATGTGCAATTAGTTTTTAAAATCATATTTTGTATCTAATGAATCAATGTGCGTTTGTGTAATTGTGTAATCAATGTGTAAGTAGATGTTTCTGTGTAACCTTTAATTTTAAAACTAACAGACTTCTTCTTGTTATATAAAGGGGTTCAAGTAGTTTCAGAAAACAGCAGCTCAATGAAATGTCAGTTATGTCATGTGAAACAATGACAAATGATGTTAAATTGAAATACATTTCTTTTCAGACTGTTATTTTGTCAAATTATGCAAAATGTATGAAAACCTTAACAGTAATTGTATTTAGTTGACATGCAAATGCTTTGCAATTAGCCGAGGCAAGACAAAGGGTCTGTCATTTAATTTAAAATCTGTTTTCCATATTCATCATAATTACCGCCACAAAATGTAATCAAACAAAACGCATACAGTAAATGGATGAAGTAAAAAATAAACACATGTATTTATTAATTCTATGATGCATGTACACTCATCTAAAGGATTATTAGGAACACCATACTAATAATGTGTTTAAACCCGTTTCGCCTTCAGAACTGCCTTAATTCTACGTGGCATTGATTCAATAAGGTGCTGAAAGCATTCTTTAGAAATGTTGGCCCATATTGATAGGATAGCATCTTGCAGTTGATGGAGATTTGTGGGATGCACATCCAGGGCACGAAGTTCCCGTTTCACCACATCCCAAAGATGATCTATTGGGTTGAGATCTGGTGACAGTGAACTCATTGTCATGTTCAAGAAACCAATTTGAAATGATTCGAGCTTTGTGACGTGGTGCATTATCCTGCTGGAAGAGGAATAACAATTGCCAAGTTTTATAAACAAACACATGAAAATTAAATAATGAAACATATATTTTTGAAACAAAAGATTTCTTAATTAAACACACATGCTTATCTAAACTGATTCCCCCAATATTTTGTAAAACAGACAAACTCAATGCAATCCAGGGTATTTTGTCTGAACAGTATACTGTAATAGCTTTTGTAATTTTTGAAGCCTAATTGTTTTAACCCTTGCTTCCAAGTTCAGGGTTTCTTGCAGCACTTTGCAGTTCGGGCGGCCCTCCTAAGCTGGGGAACCCTACAGCCTTAACAAGGCTGTCCTAAAAAAATCAGCAGCACAAAAGGCCATCAAGTATATCTCGGAGAATAGCGCGGACGCGCCTCACACTGCGAGCGGGTATGTGCGCCACACAACCGAAATAAGAGAAAGAAAGAGACGTGGTACACCGTCGCTGTATGAAGGACATGGGCAGATCGATTGTCTGGCAGTTCTGGCAAACGCCAGAGGGGCTGGGCCATTTTTTATGTGGGCCGGTGAGATTTTTTTCTACATATAGAGGTTACGCGGACGCAGTAGCGAACTGGTCATCTGGAGCACCGAGAGTTTTCCCAGTGGGCCGCATGGCAATGTGGGTCGGTTTTAAGTCATCTGTGTTTCTTAAGACCCACGCGAATTCCAGCCAATTACATTACAGAGCTGAGAAGCATTCCAACCAATTAAATGAAAAAAGGCTAATACAGATATTAGCAAACCCAGAGATGCAAACTACTTAACTTTAGGTGAATTTTGCCATTTTAATTTAAAAATGAAATTTAGATTATTTGACATGTAACAATTGCACAGACTGTCAGTCAAGCAAAAGTAAGAAACAACAGATGATTAAAGCATACAGTATGAGATAAAGTATAAATGTGTGTATATTGTGGATTAAAAAGAATGGAAGAATTCACAAGAGGCCAGAACTGTTATCAAATCTAATAAAATGGCTTACATTTTTTGTTATTTAGTATTTATATTTAGTGTTGGCAAACCATACCACCTTAACTCTTTCCCCGCCAGCATTTTTTAAAAAAGTTGCCAACCAGCGCCACCATTTTTCATGATTTTCACAAAAGTTTAATGCCTTCCAGAAAATGTTCTTCTTTAAATATATAAACAAACAAAATATCAGATGAAAGAACAGACCCTCTGCTTTCAAAAAAAAAAAAAAAACGTTTAATCCTACCTTCATTAGTTCTCTTGTAATCACCTCTCAAACATGGGTAGGTTTCTTCAAAAACACCCAATTTTGAGCAAAAAGCTGAGATAATTCAATTTTTGTGAAGGACTTTTGATAAAGATCAGATGCAGAGCAATCTTTAAAACATACACAGACTTCTTTTTCTTTCACGTGAGGCGCTACTTCCGGGTTGTATAAGTTGCAGAAGTGCGCCACCTGGTGGATAATAGCGGTATTGCGGAAAGACAGAAAATCTCGTCATTGGCGGGGAAGCTTTTTCTGTTAATTGACGCGATATCTCATCAATGGCGGAGAAAGAGTTAACTAACACATTTTCTGCGGGAAACCCTGAAGTTTATTATTTCCTTTCCCATGTCCATTCCTGGAAGATATAATAAGACTCCAAGACGTTGCCAATTATAGATGTCCCCCAAAAAATGAACATCATTTCATAAAATGAAATGAAACATCTCCCTTTGTAAGAGAGAGGATCCATCTCCACTTCTGAAGTCTTTGCACAACTTCGTCAACTAGACCTTCCTATTTTTTTTATTTAGACATAACTTCCTAAATAATCTCCAAAAACTTTAAAACAATGTTTAACTCATTTACATTGTTGTGGAAGTTGAGAAGGGTCCATGTTTTGCCACTCACCCAGTAACAGGGATACATGCTTCTCCCAATTAACTTTAGCAGATGTGGCTTTTGAAACAATTTCAGTTCAAGTCAACCATGTCTTCAGTATTTCTGATAAATTCAGTTGTATCATCCGCATAAGCTGTAAGTTTAACTGCTGGGACATCTGGAATCCCGGAAACATTAAGCCCACACAATTGTTTCTTTTTAAAATAACAGCAAAGGCTTGATTGAAATGGAATACAAAAGTCCAGATAAAGGGCATGCTTAAGGCACAAAAAAAGCTGAATTTTGTGCCATGTACATTTTTCGTGACTATAAAACAACTTTCCGTGAGATCAGTCTGTTTAAGACTGATATGCAGATGTTTTCACAGGACTAGGCTTTATTGAAGTGGAACAACACACATATCATATAATGCAAAATATGCAACTCAAGTAAATTCTGGTTAATAAAACTTACTTTCAAACCTCAGAACTCGGCAACTAAGTTTGCTTTGTTTAGAATGGTATGAGTTATGTTGTTCAAGCATAAAAAAACATTTCTCTTAATTGCTTTCTTTGTTGACATAAATCCTCTGTTTTTAATCAAACACACACTGAAATACACATAAGACAGAACGGATTCACACAATGCAGTTTGTGACATGTCATCATGAGGAAGACCGGTAAATCAGAATAAGACTGATGTGTGGAAATGGAGGTATTCCACTGTGTCCTGACATATTGAAAAGTGCCTGTGGCAGTCATTGTTTGGTAGACTCTCTCGCCTCCAATTGTGTCCCCGTGTAGCTCCTCCATCCCCGGTTGCACTCCATCTGTCTGTCTTTTTCTGATTCATACCTCCAGATTATTAAGCGATGCCTGAGGAATAGATTTACACCAGTCTGGTCCAGCACATCGTCTCAGAACCCTGCATAGAGACATTATGAGCTCTTTGTTACAACATCCCCTCCTGTGGCAAGGGAGCAACGGGTCATGGTATTTTGCAAAATGTTTAGGCGTTGTGCTCAGGGGGCGATGAGCTTTGTGAAAGTGCTGTGTCGGCTAGAATAAGCAGAAACTGCAGGCAACTTATCGACACCAGGTTGAAGGGAACAATGAATGAGAAGAAACATTTAAAGTTGTAATGCCACAACCACATTTTGAGCTTTTTAAATAATATACTTAAAAGGTTTTTACTATACGCTACAACATGCAACAATATTGGATTTGGCATTTGATGTCCAACAAAAATGTATGTTATATGTTTTGGAAAAACAATTTATTCCAAACAATTGTAACAGAGGTTATATGTAATTTGTTTTGTCTTTCCAAGTGCTTGAATGGTGCCAAGAATAAACAAACAAACACTGACAGAAAAATTTTGACAAAAACGGTCCCTAACTGGTCAGCTATCTTTCCTAAAACTACATCTTTGCACCTTTAGAGAAGAGTTTGGTTCCAAAATGCAATTAAATGCATTTAAAAAAAATTGTTACCGCCAAAATTAGTATTGTATCAGATCAATATTACAAAATTAAATTCTTCATTTTACACAAAAACTGCTATCCAGCGTGTTATTCTGTCTTCTTTTCTCCCTTTTTTCCAAAACGCAATAAACGATATTGCTTTTATACAACAGTTCGACGGCACACGTTTGAAAAACGAAAACTAGAAAACAACAACGGAGTAATTTTAAAAGCCTCTTTGTTTGAGAACTACTTCTTCCGCCACGGATTTGAGGGCGGCCAGAATGACAGGTAACACTTTCGGCTGCTTTGAATCTCATATTAACTCAATGGACGGATTCACCGTTTTTAAATATTACAATTTCTTGGTCACAAAGTGTAGTTTTAAGATTAGTTCAGTCGAGAATATATATGTATTATAAGTAAATCTACAGTCGTATTAGTAAAGATAGCGCCTGTTTGAACGTTTGCTTAGTGAGATTCGGTACGTATGAGAACCAAAGCATGAGCGGCCGTCAGTGTTCACTCGCCCCGCTGACCACCGTCCTCTTTGGGCTACATCTCTGACAGGGATTCCCTGGCTCTCATGTTGGCCTGATGGTCAAAAATGAGATCACCAAATGTCATCATGACATTTGGTGTCATGATGAAACTATTACTTGTTTTTTCTTATTCATATTTAGTGTCTTTTGTGTTGTTATTGTTTTGGCGCGAGGTAAAAGTTAATAAAACTATACTTCTATAATGTTACTATTGGTTTACCATTTCATCTTAACGCGATACGAGCACTCGATTATTATTAGACTTCGTTCTTGTCAGTACTATATATAAGTGTCAGAGAGATGTTTTTGCATGCTGCTTATAAATATACCAGTGGCGATATCTCATAACATGTTTTAATAGTCACGTCGCGATTAATAAAAATGATCAATGTCCACATTTAAAAGCTGCAGTTCCACAGTGTTTTCGCGTTCTGATAAGAGATATAGCTCCAGAAAAAAAATGAGTGTTTACATTCCTCTTTCCAAGTGTTAATCGTCCACACGATGTGACAAGACATTACTCCCATTAACTTTAACGTAACATCCAAGAGCGCTGATCTTTGACGGAATAATAACTTCCGATTGGGGATTCACAGACTGATTTATGAGCTAGTGAACTAATGAGACACACGGAGAGTGATTCAAAACAGCGCAGTTGTGTGTGTCTGCAGTGTTTCCATTCAGAGATGAGCCTGTTTAGGACCTCCATTCACTAGGTGGCGGAATGATACGAAAGGTGAAGCGGTTACTGTGCCGTTATCAGTAGAATATTGCACGCCACTTAGCCAATCAGATTCGAGAACCAGAAAGGACTGTTGTATAATATGTAATAATGCATATAAGTATAGTAATGTTATGTACAGTATAGAAATGACAGTTGCTGTTTAAGAAGTCCATTATTAGACCATTCAGATTTTATTGCATTGCAGGACGTGAATCACCGACCCATTTTATTAAGAAAACTGGCAAGGAGTCCTAATCCATATTGAAGATGCACCAGACAGTGAAACGAGAAATGTCAAAATGAATAAGGGGAAGTAATCTAGCAATTCACAAAATAATAACTCTCAATCCTATCCAAATGGAATTAGATTTCTTTAAAAAAATCTTGACCATTGCTCTTAATCTACTTTAAGGTTTGTATGCGAAAAAACAGATGTGTTTAATTTGGATGGTGTGTTAAAATCATAAAATATCTTTAAAGCATCCAGCATCCAGAATTTAGCTGCTCGGCATTACACACTCAAAAAAATTAAATGTTGGATTTACTTAAAAATATTTTGTAAACAGGTTCCACATAATTTGTTAAGTAAACTCAACGAACAATAATTAAGTTCATTTAACAAAAGAAGATTAAGTAAACTTAACAAACAACAGTGTACATAAAAAAATTAATTAATGATGACAAAAAATTTGAATAATGCCATTTTATAAACTCCACCCCTTTTATCTAACTCCTTAACACTGAATCAATCAATCAATCAATCAATCATAGTGCAGCTGCTTAATACAACTAATCATATAAGCCTCTTAATTTTAACTTATCTAGTACATCACAAATATATTTGAAATGAAATGTTACATTTCAAACCATTAATTTGTTTGTTTTTGTTCTAATAATATATCAGAACAAGTTAATTCACTCATAGTTGGCCACAGGTACCTATCTAATGGTGCTATACTTCTGCAAGAGGGTGGCAGAACAACAACAATTACCCATAATACACATAATTAGCCAATAAGATGCCAGTCTGTATTGGTTTTATTAATCTGTTCATTTTACACAACAGTGTTATGTTGGCTGAACAAAGAATTTTTAAGTAATAAACTCAATTAAATTAAGTTCACGTTGTTAAATTAATTTTTTTAAGTAATCACAATATGAAAGGATTAAGTAAAACTGGCAAAGGCGAAAGTTCATTTTTTTGAGTGCATGCAACAAGCAGCTTTAAAAGGGTGTTCTTATCTCATACTTCCTTCGCTGTCCGTGAAGGACTCCGAGCTCAGAATTTGGCCGGAACCCAGAGTACTCCCGCCCTTTTTAATCACTGGGAAAAAGAACCAACTGAGAGTGAGGGAGTGGTGGAGGGATGCTGTGAAACTTGGCGCGGGGTAGAGGTGAGAGACGCCTTTATATACCGGCTTCCTCTTGCACGGATTGGTTGATTCCCTGAACGTGCGCCTCCCAAACTTGGGGAAACTTCATGAGAATATATTAATTTATGCGTATTTGGAGTTCCAAGGAGGGCTTCAAGTTCGGAATTTGGCCCAAACCCAGAGTACTCTCCCATAAAAGCCAAGTAAGTGCAGGACAGCACTGGTAAAACAGAATGAAATGAACCCCCCCCCCCCCTAAAAAAGTGAAGGGCGTGAGAAAGTATTTACAAAAATGTAGGCTTGGTTGTTTGACCGAGAGGGCTCTCGCAGCTTTCGTTGGGGCTTAATGCACATGGTGTCAGATAGTTAAGCTTCGCCAGCAGTTGAACGGAAACCTTTTTGCGTACGGCGCATTATAAGATCGGCCCTCACAGCATCCAACGGGAGCTTTGGATGACATTGCTCGTGGCATTGGATGGGTATTCCCCACCTGCAGTTGAAACAGAAGGAGCCCTTGCATTCGTTCGGAAAGGTTTGACCAGTGCCTCCTGTAAGTGGGGAACCCACACGCCGACACGAACGAGAGCGTCCAACGATGTCTAAATTGACACAGGTGGTGCGAATTACTGGTTTTAATTAATTAAGGTTGTGGGTTTCTGATGTGAAAGCAGTTGGATCGGATGTAGGTTTTGAAAGCGTCTGATGACCAGCGACCCAGGGTTTGAATTTGTTGCAGTGAAAGACTTTTTGGGCAGCTGTGGTTGCTCCACCGATGCGGAAGGAATGATTTGCTGCGATACCGGACTGCGTGAAAACTGCTTTGAGGTGTTTTTGAAACCAAAATCTTGTGGCTGGATGATTGAAGTCATCAGCGAAGAGTGGATCTAATGGGGATTGAATTATGGAATGCAAGTTATTTATGAGAGAATGGTACGGCTGGATAGGAGTTGGCAAATTGATAATGTAAATAAAGTGACCTCTTTTGCTCAATCACTTTTTCTTTGTTTAAAGAAAAATGATATGGTTTTGGTTTCGTTTTCTACAACCTGTAAATCTGAAACTGTACGGTGGCTATTGGTGTTGAAGTTAGATGTGACTGTTAATTGGAAGCAGCGAAGAAAGCTGAAGAAAGCCAGGATGAACATTGCTTCTAGCATGCGGGCGGTGTTGATGGAATGATAGCAGATTGTGGAGATGCATTTGGTAAGTATATTGATAGTAATAGGCTGTCTGGTATATGTGCGATGGAATGATATCTGAGACTGATTGTGGAGATGCATTTGGTGAGTATATTGATAGTAATAGGCTGTCTGGTATATGAGCAGGTGAGATGGGTTCTTTAAATTCCTTTGATTAAGAGGGAAGTTTGAGAGTTGTTTATGGTGGCGGCAGGTTTACCATAAGATAATTTATATAAAAAATCACTTAGATTGCAGCACTTGGTCCTCGAGCGCAGTAATATTGATGGAAGTTTGAGCGAGAGGGGGAGTAGTCAGGAGTGATGATGTTACTGCACGGCAAGGTTGAAGTGCTGCAAACTAAGTGCTCCCCTGCTGAAAAATCCAGCTTAGACCAGCATAAGCTGGTGAGCTGGTTTTAGTTGGTCTTCCAACTTGGTTTTAGCTGGTTTTGCTGGTGTAGATTGGGTGAGCCAATCCGATATGCAGTATCCCAGCTAACAATTTTACATTATAAAAACGTTCTCGTAACGTCTTACGAAAGTTTGGAAAACGTTTATTTTTTAACGTTCTTACAACGTTAAAAGCCTCCAGTTTTTTAGACGTGGTATTAACGTTAATGTGTGGTTATAAGAACGTTATTCAAAACGTTTTTAGAAAGGTTCAGTCTGTTGTTATATTATTGGTCTAATAACATTTTTAAAAACGTTATTGAAACGTTCCATGCTAGGGTGTGCAGAAAGTTCTGATAACAAAGCAATATTAACGTTTGCAATGCTACCGTTTTAAGAACATTATCTTACATACAAAATGCTAATGTTTTCAATGTTGCCGTTTTAAGAACGTTACATTACATACACAATGGTAACGTTTTCCATGTTAGGGTGTGCAGAATGTTCTGATAACAAAGCAAATATAACGTTTGCAATGCTAACGTTTTAAGAATGTTACATTACATACACAATGGTAACATTTTCAATGTTACAGTTTTAAGAACGTTACATTACATACACAATGGTAACGTTTCCAATGCTAGGGTATGTAGAATGTTCCACTAACAATGCAATTGTAACGTTTTCAATGCTACCGTTTTAACAACGTTACATTACATACACAATGGTAACGTTTTCAATGTGGCTGTTTTAAGAACGTTACATTACATACACAATGGTAACATTTTCAATGCTTGGGTGTGTAGAACGTTCCACTAACAATACAATAAAAACGTTTCTAATGCTAACGTTTTAAGGACGTTTATTAATTGCAGATAACGTTAGGGAAACGTTCTACTAATGTTATTGCAAGAACGTTTTTGGATATCTTTGGGAGAACCTTAACAGAACGTTAGCCAAAGTTATAAGAACGTTCCCTGTTAGCTGGGTAGTGCCATCTTAAACCAGCTACCAGCTTATGATGGTCTTAGCTGGATTTTTCAGTAGGGTCTTCTGCCATACAATATATTTCTCATTTTTTATACACTTAAAAAATCACCACATTTTATTTTGTGCCACCATACTTACTCGTGGAACTACTCATGTAACAGTCTTTAAATAAGGAAAACTTATGCTGCGCTTTCACCGTTCACGGTAGAGGCGTCAAGCGCGAGGGATTTCAATGTTAAGTCAATGTGAAGACGCAATGTGGAGGTCTCACAGCGCGGATGAGGTGTTTGGCGCGGTAGACGCAATTCTGCCTCATTCGCGCATCTGGTTCACACGAATGGCGCCAATTGAGTGTATGGCACGGTACGCGCGAATGGTGCTTTTTACGTTTTTCGTGAATTTGCGGCTGACGCCAGAGTTGAAAAGTTTTAACTTTGCAGGATTTTCGCGCCACGTTAACCAATAAGGAGCTTGCTTGCTGCTGTGGCGGCAGCCCCGCCCAGAGTCACTCATTCAGCATGAAGGCTTGATATTGTCCGTGAGCAGTCACCCAGAGCTATGCGACACAAGTTCTTATTTCTATAGAGACTGGAATAAAAAGGAGCTCGCTTGGAAGAGTGTCAGTAAGGACATTGGGCAACCTGGTAAGTTGTAAATACACATTTCACTTTTGAGTCACGTGACGTTTATTGACCCTCGCTCTAGACGTGCGAAAGCATTCAAACTGTTCAAGCGACACACTAGGCGTGGTAGACGCGATTTTGACGCCTGAAACGCGGTTGGTGTAAACGCAGCATTAGGTTTTGCATGTGTTCAGTCCTATATTTATTGGGTTAAACATTTGATTTTTACCGTTTTGAAATCCATTTAGCGAAATCGTGTCTAAATGCCTCATTCGCACCGCGAGACCTCCAGACACGCGTCAATGCATCTTTACATTGACTTAACATTGATATCACTCGCTTGACGCCTCTACCGCGGCTGGTGTAAACGCAGCATAAGACTGATGGAAAATAAAAGTTGCGATTTTCTAGGCCGATATAGCTAGGAACTATACTCTCATTCTAGCGTTATAATCAAGGACTTTGCTGCCGTAACATGGCTGCAGCAGGCGCAATGATATTACGCAGTGCCTGAAAATAGTCCCCTTGGTAACTTTTAATAGCAGAGGACTATTTTCGGGCACTGTGTAATATGGTTATGGTTTCTCTTTACAACTGCGGGCATAAAGCTGTTCAGTTTTGTACAATTACTAAAGTACAGTATACTGGGTTGCCTGTGTTGATTTTGTCCAGTGTTTAACCAACAGATACCCAACTAATTTATCTTCTAAACTCTTTCGCAGTGCTTTTCCTTTTGTATGATCCTAATTAGAGTCAAACTGACAATTTTCTCACATTTCTTGAACTTATCCTCTGTAGCCTACTTGAACACTGAATTACTTTTGTACTCGGTGATCGTGCACACGAACATAACCTTACATCATTCATTTCACTTTCGCTCTATACTGTCCTTTTAAAGATTAATGAGACATAGGCTGATGCAGCACTAAAGAACAGGGAATGGGACTCATTATAGCATCCGGCACAGTGGAATAGAGACATTTACAATACGCTAAGTAGATAGCACGATCCAAGTGATTAAAAAAATCACTGTCAGCTCCCCAGCAGACACATTCTCTTTAATATCCTTCATGATTATCTTCATACAACATATGCTACATGACTATTGAGGTATTTAGCAATGAGGCTCAGCGGGGAGGGGATTGTGATTCCAGCAGCTTTTCAATCAGAATGGCCATTTGAAGTCTGTTGAAGATAAGTAATTTGCAATTTGGGGAGAAGGACCAGTGCTCCAGGCGTGCGGCGTGAGACTCTTATAAAGGCATTGTATATGCAGCGTAATTCTTTGGGTGTGAAGGTCAGTACATGCCTCAGGAGGTAATTTTATCGTTTTTCACAGTTACAATATCATTCTCTCATTTTGCCATTTTTAAAAGTCAAGACAGAGATCTCGCTTAAATTTGGGGCGACTTCATAGACCAAAATGTCACGGACGACTTCCTTCCTGGAATACAGTAAGTACCGGTGGCAGAAGGATTAGAGAGAACAGAATTCCTTCTCTGACAGCTTTCAGCTCTCTTTAGATAGGAAGCACTTTCCTGAATCCTGGATTAAGCATTTATAGACAAATCCTGTTGGAGTACATCACAGTGTGACACTATCTGTGCAACAGTGCAAAGGTGAAATAAAGTCCAGGGCTAAGCTGCACTTTTAAACTGACAGGTGATGTCACCATACAGTAGCCTCATGTTTGTGGTATTTCTCCGAACAAACTTGCATCTCGCAAGCTGGGGATTTTTGTAGTCAAAATGACCTTCAGCACAATGGGGGGTTTCATTGCTATCTAATTTTTATAATATCCAATAAATGACAGAATTAGCAGGTAGAGCTGGTCGAGCATTGTGTTAGCAGTGCGAGAGGTCATGGGTTTGATCCCCATCGTACACTTTGCGTTCCATTAACTTCCATTCATACACATGAGAATGCCTCAGACCGGAAAGACTAGCTCATGCAAAGATATTTTGCATTCTGCTTTGTACCTAAGTTCAAGTCTGGTAAACTCTGACCTGCAAATTCGTATCACGTGGAGACATGTAGCCAGTTGAAAACTGGTGACCTTTCTCTACTGAAAACCAAAGAAGTGCTCTCCATCCATATTCGCAGCAACAAAGTCTAGTGTGGCCTTAAAGTGCTGACAAGATGCATGAATGTAATTGTGAAAAAAATTTAATTTGTGAAATAAATTAATTGCAATGTATTATCAAAGCCCTACATACGGACTACTGGCACATCCGGAACCTTGACTGTAAATTTCGTCATCGCCCCTTTTTGGGGGAAAACAAACTAGACTTCTCATTGACTTCCATTCAAAATAGCAGAACAAAGCAACGTTTTTACACAGCCGGCAGGCGTACATAACTTATGAAATTACTCAGATTAAATATGTTGAGTAATTATCTGTCCACCCTGCCTGCCATAGAGCGCGAAAGATACATTAACACATTTAATTTGGTCAATAAAAAAACTGATTGCTGGAAATATCATTAATGCTAGTAGTTATATGACTGGACGGAAAAGTGCACTCAGTACCCTAAATATAAAGACATAATATTAAAATACAAAGTAACTTTCAAATACGAAGTAAAAATTTCCCTGTTGACTCGATGAGGTACAAGTAAATGTCCGGGTAAGACACCTCTGGCCAATGTGGAGCGTTGTTACACAAATTTGACGCTGTGAGAATGAAAGGGACATGTTTTTATATTTTTATATATTATATTTATATATTATATCGAATTAAATGTGTTAATGTATCTTTCGCGCTCTATGGCAGGCAGGGTGGACAGATAATTACTCAACATGTTTAATCTGATTGATTTTTTAAGTTATTTATGCCTGCTGGCTGTGTACGAACGTTGCTTTGTTCCGCTATTTTGTATGGAAGTCAATGGGAAGTCTAGTTTGTTTTCCCCCAAAAGTGGGCGTGAACCTGCTCAGAGACATTATATGACGTTGCGCCAGTTGTGCGTATGATTTGATGTCATCATTCACACAAACAAAAATAAAGTTATTTTACAGCATGTACAATGATCTTTTTTGTAAATACTTAGTAGTCCCCTAAAAACATTAATGTGCCATATTTGAGGTCATTGGTTTGATTAAGGTGACTTTTCTATTGACCAATAAACATTTTTAAAGATGTTGTGAAATAAGAAATATATTTAACTCGAGCTTTAGCTATATAAGAGATGATCTTACTTAAACGAACATCTGGTAAGTGTCAGAACTAAAAATGCCCTTGTTACCGAAATGACAACTTTCATTGACACCAAACCCAGCGAATGCCTGGTCCTGAAATGTACCTATCTATTGGCGCTTTTCCATTGCATAGTAACCCACGGTTTGGTTTAGTTTGGGTTGGGCCAGCTTACTTTTGGGAGCTTTTCCATTGAGTGCAGTACGTAGTACCCAATACTTTTTTCGTACCACCTTCGGTTGGGGTTCCAAGCGATCCGAGCTGATACCAAACGTGACGCAAAAACACCGTAGATCACTGATTGGTCTGAGAGAATCGTCACTACCAGCGTCATTGCTATAATGTAAAGATTACCTTTACCTTCGTGCTAGCTTGCGCTGTCTCGAGTAAACATGTTGTCATCTGTGCTCTGCTATAAGTTCCCAAACTCCCTTTTAGCGCCGAAAAACATCCACAGGTTGAGAACCAGGAACACCATACCAGTTTTTTCCAGACTTGCAGTTTGTAGGGGTTCGCAACCCACGTGCACATCATATGTGTATATGCAATTTAATGAGGCTCAGCGGAGCGCGTTGACTGACGGCGCCACCCGTGTTTGTACAGAAACTGTCATGTGATACAGAAGTAGTGATAAACACGATGTAGATTCCGGATTTGCAGAGAGACTGAGATTAAAAATGTCTAAGGTTACGTATGTAACCCTTGTTCCCCGAAAAGGGAACGAGATGCTGCATCTCTTTACCTACTTCCTATGTACCTGTCAATCCGTCTTCAGCAATATTTCAGATAGAGAAAGCATTTTTCAGGTTGCCTCTTGGCTCCCACATCACCTCCCGGTGATGTCACGGCCCACCATTAGTAGATTTTGATATACACATTCGCCTGTAGGCAGTCCCAAAAAGTCCATACGGTGAAACAGCGCGTGTTCCACCAACAGTGTTGGGAGTAACGCATTACAAAATATAATATATTACAGTAATATATTAGTTTTTGCTGTAACGCAGTAATATAACGCATTACTAATAAAATTTTGGTAATATTTTACTCGTTACAGTCTTAGTAACGAGCGCGTTACAACAATGCATTTCAAAATTAGACCGTGTTATTTTTGTTTTTTTATTTTTTACCAATGCGCGCGACCAGCATCCACACATGAAAAAGGTATATGGCTGCGTCCCAAACCGCATACTTCTATACTATATAGTGGGCGAAAAGCACTACTTCTCGTACTCTTTGCCTACTATATAGTATGGAAGTAGGCGGTTTGGGACGTAGCGTATGTCTGTTTCCACGTGCTGTATGCAACATGTTGATTTTTACTTTAACTTTGTATTTGAAATGTGATTTGGACGCGGTGCGCGTCAAATATAGACATGTTTCTTAAAGAGCCGAATCTGGGAAGTCCGCGGCTTTATAAGCATTGACTAAAGTGGTCGCAATCAGGTCTGGTAGCCCGCTCACGCATAATTTTGCGAATAAGAGCATTAAGTAAAAGCGGTCTTCCATGCTGCTTGAACCTCAGAAGTAAAGAGACTTTTACAAATGTTGCCAGTAAAATCCATATCACACCAGCAATGACAAGGTAAGCTTTGCTATGATAACAGTCCATATACATAATAATAGATTGCTAGGCTATTCCTATGCTATCTACAGTTTTATTACAAACAGCAACCTAAACTACAACATAACATTAGTGAAGACTTAAACATGGTTATCTAAATAGTACATTTAAACATCACTGTTTAAAGTTTTTACCAGCCTTTGTATGGGAGCCTATATTCATTGTTTGGCAAAAAGCAGGGTCCCTTTGTTTGTCTGTGTTTTATATGTTTGTCTACATGTAATCCTTATATTGTACTGAAATGAGCTGTATTCCATGTTATTAGGCTATAGGTTGCATTATAGTGGGCTCTAGCTCTATTGTGTTTGGTATGTGTACCATAATTTACCAGACTTTTACTAGATCATTTGTCTATGTTTATGATTCTGACCAGAGGCGTCATGCCCATTCAAACTAAGGGGGCACATGCCCCCTTGGTTTTTTTGAGCCAATGGATTTTGCATCCAACCTCAAAATCAAATAAGCGTCCATTAATCTGTTATTTGACTATTAATCTATTTAATATGCACACTATTATACATTCTGTGATGCATCCTTGTCACTTTTCGGAGATTTTCGCCGTTTTGATAGTGTTTTGATAGTGTTACATTACTTTTATTCTGGCGGCAGCTCGTGCTGCACTCAGCGCAGTCGCAGACGTCATCAGCGTCTGGGCGCGCTCACGATCTCTCTGCTGTTGCTGGCTTGCTGCTGCATTTGGCTATCTGAGGAATTAAAACGTGTTAGAAACGCTCACAACATTTCCAAACCCCAGTACGGTAATGTGCAGTTAACCTCCTCTGTGTAGAAAATGTATGGTTTTAAATGTGACCGTCTCAACGTTATATTAGTAGAGATTCATCTTCTTGGCACAACGCCAAAGTTCGCCAGAGTTCACGCGGGTGCGGAATCTCACATGCTCACATATGAGGTAAAATTTAATGCAAAAATCCATTCCTCTAATAATTTTATCTAAACATATATTTTTTAAATCATTATTGAACATTAAAATCAATCACGTGGCTATAGCTTGTCATTTTCGTTGTTTATATACTTTATGGATTTAAAATTACATTAATTTTATATGATAATGCAGTTGTTGTGCAAAATGCATTAATGACACAATTAAACAAGCCATTAAGACTTAAATAAATAAAACATGCAGTTTCAGATGTAAATATGATGCAAATGTGTCATTATTCCGATAGTATTTGATATTAAAGTTAGTCATCACTTTTATTTTGGAGGTTTTTGCATTAAAGCAGGGGTTTTCAGATTGTTAGAAATGTAAGTGCCATGGAAAAGACTGAAAGCTCTATAATATTTCGTTTGTTGTCTGTGTATGCACAAATTTCTGTGAGCTGTTGACACTGTGCCCCCTTAAAAAAAATTGGTGCATGACGCCCCTGATTCTGACAGTGACTGTTATTGTATTTTGCAGTAAGTCTTCACTGTGCCTATTCAAAGCTCAAGGGCCAACACATAACTTCTAGATTTATAAGCATCAATAAACTACATTTTAACATTTTATAATGCCTGGTCATACTTCTGTTCTTTTGATGAAAGTAACTCAAAAGTAACGCAAAAGTAGTGTAACTCATTACAGTTCAGAGACAGTAATATTGTAATGTAACTAATTACTTTCAAATGACAGTAATTTGTAATATATAATGTATTACACTTTGGAAGTAACTTTCCCAACACTGTCCACCAATGCTGTTCCATCAATACTGGATCCGACAGGAGTAGCGTTGCATCTTATGGGAGTAAAACATTTTTATGTGTATCATAGCATTGGGCGTTTACTTCAATCTTCAATGCGGCCCAGCCATAAAAACTGAGCATTTCTCGAGCCGTCCTCAAAACCAGAGTACAAAATAGACCTCAGACAAGAGTATAAAATAATACAAAAAGGCCAGGTCATATTTAATAGGATGGAAATCTAAATGCACTGCAAAAATTGACTTTCTTAGTATTTTTGTCTTGTTTTCAGTAGAAATATCTAAAAATTCTTAAATCAAGATGTATTTTCTTGATGAGCAAAATGACCTAAGAAAATAATACTAGTTTTTAGACAAAAAATATACAATTTAAGTGAATTTATGCTTAAAACAAGCAAAAATATCTGCCAATGGGGTGAGAAAATTTTACTTGAATTAAGTGTTTAAGAAAAAAGAAATCTTATTTTACAATTTTTTTCTCACCCCATTGGCAGATAATTTTGCTTGTTTTAAGGACAATTTCACTTAAATTGTATATTATTTGTCTTAAAACTAGACTTATTTACTAAGCTCGTTTTGCTTATCAAGAAAAAACATCTTAATTTAAGAATTTTTAGATATTTCTATTGAAAATAAGACAAAAATACTAAGTAAGAAAGTCATTTTTCGCATTGTGAAATTTGAATACTACACTGCAAAAAATGATTTTCAAGAAAAAAATCTTATTTTTGACTTGTTTTCAGTAAAAATATCTAAACATTTTTAAATTAAGATGCTTTTTCTTGATGAGCAAAAATAAGTCTAGTTTTTAAACCAAAAATATCCAATTTAAGTGATTTTGTGCATAAAACAAGCAAAAAAAATCTGCCAATGGGGTAAGCACAATTTTCTTGAATTTTTAATTGAATTTATTGTTTAAGAAAAATGTTCAAGATTTTTTTGCTTGTTTTATGCACAAAATCACTTATATTGGATATTTTTGGTCTAAAACTAGACTTATTTTCTTGGGCCGCTTTGCTCATCAAGAAAAAGCATCTCAATTTAAGAACCTTTAGACACTTTTACTGAAAACAAGACAAAAACACTAAGAATCTTTTTTCTTGAAAATAATTTTTTGCAGTGTGAAGGTGAATAAATGATGAAAGGACATTATTTTCTGAAATATTCTTGATATTTCTGAGGATACCAGGAATTTCACACTAGACCTTATTTTGAGGGCAAATTTAGAGGTAACATGATTTCTTCTTCCATTATTTAACACCAATATAATATTCCTAGAGAGTAAAGGTTGATGAAAGAAAATTTGTCTCTTTTTATGAACGATCCAATCAAATAAATAGGTTTTGAGTGATTTTATAATCCTATTAAACTGCATGGGGGGGTTCTCAGAATCTTATGTGTTCTGAAGATGCTATCACAGGAAGGGAATGCATACTGTATGATATTTTGTTCCTGGAGACATGCTCATCTGTTGAAGGTTTCATGAGCAATGGTGATGAGTTAGAATGCAGGAAGTTGACAGAGTATGCGGTGCAGAAAGCAACACCATAACTTAAGGCAGTGGTGAATTTCTGTTGCACCGAGAAAACAAACAACACACTGGCTAAGACAAACAACACAATCGTGCTTTTCAAGGAAGCCAGCTCATCTGTCTCAGTAGACACAAAAGTTTATGAAAGCAGAGACAGAGAGGAGAGTGTTGACAATCTGTCATTACCAATTCTGCACCTCTCTCCATGTCGCTCTATCTTTGCTCATTTTTATCCACCAGACGATTTCAACTTTGTGTTTTGAGAAACGACACAGAGGAGCTTTTCTGCCTGCAGCCATCTGACATAACATAATCACCTTAACCTTCTCCTACGGCAGGTCCATCCACATTACTTCCGGCTGTTGGCCATGTCAAGAGTAACAAAATGGCACATGTACAGTTTTTGTCCTTGTGGGAATGGTTGGAGACTGAACTCCAAAAATAGTGACCCCATAGGTTTTAAGGTTGTTTCTTAGATTATGCATCACATTTATTTTTCTGCATTTGTGAAATTAGAAATTGTTTTATAAAAATGTATGGTTTTAAATATATTTGAGAGCATCTAACCCTACCTAATCCATCTAATCCAACCCCATGGGCGAGGCTAGCCCCTTTTTAGGGGTGCTTCAGCACCCCTAAAAAGGAGCTCAGCACCCCTAAAACTTGGGGCAAGAAATTTAATTATTCTAAAATGTTCGTTCGTCTTTGACCAGGTTAAATAATGTCCAAAACATACTCCGTAGTTTGTGGTTTAAAATATATAATAAGGTAGAAAATGAAAACCTCCCCGCTTAGCAAATGGTGTCATCCTCTTCTACTCTGTACCTGCATCGCTTAGCCCGTCCGTCATTCAGCGTGAAACACACGCAGAGTGAGAATCAGATAGTGTTGTGATGCAACTTTTTTGTTCAAATCTTACAAAATGTTTACGTTATGTTTATAATGAGCGAGTACATCACGAATCAATCTTTCAATTCGTGTTTTTGTCTTATAATGAATCACCATGGTACACGTATAATAAGTGTTTATTTTCGGATTATTTAAGTCCGGCGGGTACCCGCGCGCTGCGGAGTAGCACAGTACCTGGGTGACTCGTCCATAGACTTAAACGGAGAGAAGTAGCGCCGGTTACAATGTTCTTCCGCAAGACGCATGCAGTGCGTCTCAGTGGGTAGTTGCATACGTGTGTCTCCGTTGTTAAAGTTTATTGTATGATTTATCGTTAATTTGAGACTTATTTTAACAATCGCGAGTCATGTAAACATGACATCACGGGCGTCTTTTCTGGTCAGTCGTCATGAAAACATGGCGTTTGGAACAGAGTGAAAACAAACTACATATCACTGTATACCACCAGTAGGCTACCGGTAAGTTATGTGTGAAATCACTACCTGTCTGACTATCAAACTAGACAATAAATATTTTTTTAGTTTGTCACATGTAGACTAATATGAAGGTGACAACGTCTTTAACCCTTAGTGCAGGAGTCACAAGTGTTTTGTTTTAGACATATAGTAAAGGTAGGGCTGGGCGATATGACCAAAAAAAATTATCGAGAAAATGTTTTCCATATCAGTCGATATCGATAATTATCATGATAAATAACAAATCTTTATTCCTGTCACATTTAAAGGCAGATTATTAGTCCTGAATGAAAATTGTACAAACCAGACAGTTAATAATGGTTTTAAGCTACTTTTTAGTCAGAACATGACAAAAACAAATACTAAAATCTTGTTTTAATGTTCAGGCATCTGTATTAAATGTAAATATATTTGTTATGAAATCAACACATTTCTGACACAGAAAGCAGCAGGCTACGGTCACTTTAAGACCCAAGACCGACTGCTTTAAGTTTCAATATACTGAGTAACATCCAGCTGTTTATGTTCACTTAAACAAAAAAGAAAACTTAGTTCAGTGATCATGCGTGTGTTATACATATACGAGCTATACACGCTGATAAATGGATGTCAAGAGTGTCACGTTGCTGTGGGAGCGCACATACGCAAACACTATATTCACTGCAGTGGTGGATCTGCTGTTTTTCCTCAGTTACCTGAATTTGTGAAGGTCCTGTAAATATACTTTTAAAGCTGTGCGAATGTGGGCGTGCGGAAGGCGGACGCTGAAAGAACGTACAGTATACTGTGTCTGTGCCTATTGTGTCTGCTGTGTTTGATGAACCCTGTTTGCGCGTGCAACATTACACACAAGAAACTGTTTCCGCGCATTTGGATTCCGTGATTCCGTCCGCGTTATCCGCATTGCGAAAATCATAGGGCTCTACTGATAAATGAATAACTTGCCTCATCCTCCACTCCTTCAAGTCTAACTGACACTCTGATTGTAAACCAAGAGCGCGTGCCGCATCCGGAAGTGCTTGCGCAACATTACGCACAGTGCGTAAACATTATCGATCACTTATCGAACTGTCCTTATCGCTTTATCGAAAAAGTTTATATCGGTAAAATTATCGTTATCGAATTATCGCCCAGCACTAAGTAAAGGTAATGGTTCAATTAAAGGACTGTTAAAATAAAAGCTGCAAATTAACAAACTATTAATAAACCTACCATATGTTGTAGGCATAAAAGTTATAAATTAGGAGATTTGTCATTTTGACAAAGGCAAACGATACACTGTATATTCACATAAAGCCATACCCACACTGCTGGTGTAGCCCACCTTTTGTCCTGAGACTTTAATATGGCATTAATGGCAAAAATGTGCTAGCTCACCATTAATTAGAAATAAAAAGGTTGGCAAAAAATGCATCTGAAAACTCACCAGATTGATGCTTTAAAATATGTAATTTTAAAAAAATTCTAAGGGGGAGCATGCTCCTGGACCCTAGGGGTAATATTCTTCTCATCTTTTTCACCCCTGACCCATTTTCATGCCTGAAAGGTCTCCAAAAAATCTTTATTTTGGAGTTAGTTGAACCAATGTTAAAATGAAAGCTATTTTACAATATACATATTATTGGTTTCTGTAGGAAAAAAAGAGCGGGTGGTGGCAGCGGAGCTCATTGGGTGCTCAGCACCCCTAAAGCTCTAACCCTAGAATCGCCTCTGTCCAACCCTAAAACCAATCACTTCTCAACCATATAAAACACAAAACATAAGTAAAAGTACAGTCACAGGTATTTATTGCATATATTGAAGTTTTTTATACTGCTGAGTTTAGATTTAAAGCAAAAAAATGACTTGGATGATTCGTAGTGATGCGAAGTTTGGATCATTTTAGTGATTTAGATCTTTGAATATCAAAATAAGAAATTAACTTGAGCTTTAGGTACATAAGAGATGATTTTACTTAAAGGGGGGGTTCAATGGTATTTCATGCATTCTGACTTATTCTGAGTTGTTTCCTCATGCTAAACGTAGGCAAAGTGTTAAAAAAGCAGTTGGGCGTGTTACAGAGTACGGAGCCCTTCTGATGACATGGTAAAACTTTTTTTTAAAATCGTGGCCACGAATTAGCAATTCGTTCCCACGAATTATTAAATCGTGCGCACGTTTTAGTAATTCGGTCCCTCGTTTAAGCTAAATCGTGCGCACAATTTAGTAATTCGTTCCCTCGATTAAGTTAAATCGTGCCCACATTTTATTGGCTCGGTCCCTCGATTGGGTTGAATCGTGCGCACGTTTTGTGGATGAGTGCCCAGAATTTCATTTAAGCCATCGGAGTGGTGACGCTTGTCGCAGCTCGATGCATTGGTACATTGCTGTTGAGTGTGGAATTCATACACCTTGGGCTCGTGTATATGTGCAGTTTTATTCCTTCACAGAGTTTCATAAAAAATATTGGGACATAACGTGAGCTAACGCATTCATACAGTGCTATATAAGAATCAAATTCATACATCTTGGGTCTTAAACCGTTTTATTCATTCCATTCCTGCTCGGAATAATACAAAATAAACCATCGGGGCATTAACATGACGCTTAACGCATAAATACAGTATGTAAAGATCAAGATTGATCTATATACCTTATTAATGAGCCATATTTCATATACAGTTTTATTAATTCCTGTGCAGAATAAAAAAAAAACTTAACAACCGACATTAACATGACGCTTAATGCAAAATCACTTTATTAATAAGTCACATAGTCCGTTTTATTTATTCCTGCACAGAATTAAAAAACATATTGGGACATTAACGTGAGCTGGCTCATGATACAGTGCTATAAGGATCAAATTCATACACCTTGGGTCTTATACAGTTTTATTAATTCGTGCCCAGTAGGCCATTAAAAAGTAGGGACATTAATGTGACGCCTAACGCATTAATACAGTCAGGGGCGGAGTGAGACCAAAAAATCTATCGGGAAATTCCGTATACCACCGGCCCTCCGTGGTAAAAAAAAAAAAGGTATTGTATTTAAACTAGGGTATACAAATCGTAATCAATCTGCAAAAAAAAAATTTTCATAATAATAATAAAATCATTAAATCATGGATAATTTTCCTAAATGAGTAACTATACAAAATTATACCTGTTCGAGTTGCGCACCTGTCAATCAGCTATTACATAACAGAGCCAGGCCAGAGATGAACGTTTTCATGAATAATGTGTGCATCTTTGAATAACTTTAAATATAATTTTTTTTCATATAAAGTTTTGATAGATAATAACGTTTTTTCCACTGTTATTGCTCATTTACCTCAGAGTTTATTTCAGTTATTTTGCTGTTTTTCCGGTAATAATAATACAATTTACATGCCAATCCTGCTTCCTTGTCTTTTTATTAATTTAATTATGTTGTTATTTGAAGTTATGTGGATATTTATTGCCATATAAGACGTTCATTGCTGTTATATTACTCTCGACTAATATTTAAATCATATGCGGAATAATGTGTGCATCTTTGAATAACTGCAATAATACAGTTCCTTTGAAAATAATTTTTGTCAAAGTTTTGAGAAATAATAATGTTGTGAGGATATTGCCATATTGCAGTTGAATACTCTCGTTTATAATATGAAAATCACTTACTTGTGATACTGCAAAGTTACCCTTCTTATTTGTATTTATTATATAGCCATATGGAGACAAACCTTTGCAAATGTGCTGATTTGATCCATTCATGTACTGACCACCAAGCTAGAGATTTTAAACATCCTTAATCCACACTTTCTATCAAATAGTCTACCGCATATGTACTGCAATAAACAAGCATTGAGCGGTGCGGCTTTTTACATCAAAGGCCGACAGGCTATGCCATTTGGGGAGGTGCCGTTCAATGATCCCCATATATTTTTAAAAATCCCTATGGTTGGACCTGCCGAACAGGTTGAGCACTTTTATGTTAAGCAAAGAGGCTGCACAGTTTGACCAGCGATGCTAATGCATGCTAATGCATTAAATACAGTAAAAGATCAAAATCAGTATTAATAAGTCATATACATATTCTGTTTTATTTATTCCTGCCCATATATTGTCCCAACATATTGGGACATTACCGTGACGCAGGAATTAATTAAACTAAATAATTCAGGGGCTTAAATATCACTAAAATAAAATAACTTAATAAAATCTCTTTATGTCACTTGGGTGATTTTTTAGTTGGACAAACCAAAATAAATGACAAAATTACTTACTGCGTCACGTTAATGTCCCAATATGTTTTTTAATTCTGTGCAGGAATATGTGACTTGTTAATAGGGTGATTTTGATCTTAAGAGCACTGTATTTAATGCATTAGCATGCATTAAGCGTCATGTTAATGTCCTAAAGGTTGTGTTAAGGTTTTTTTTATTCTGCACAGGAATTAATAAAACTGTATATGAAGTATGGCTCATTAATAAGGTATATAGATTAATCTTGATCTTTAAATAGCACTGTATTTATGCGTTAAGGGTCATGTTAATTTCCCGATTATTGTTTTTTTATTATTCCGGGCAGGAATGAATAAAACGGTTTAAGACCCAAGATGTATGAATTTGATCCTTATATAGCACTGTATCAATGCGTTAGCTCACGTTATGTCCCAATATATTTTACGAAATTCTGTGAAGTTAATAAACTGTATTTATACAGAAGCCATAAGGTGTATGAATTTTATACTTAATAGCAATGTATTAATGCATTGAGCTGCAATAAGCGTCACTATTCCGATGATTTTAATGAAATTCTTGGCAGGAATTTATAAAACTGCATTAAGTATGCTTCATTAATAATGGCTAGAGTGAATTTGATCTTGTTAGCGTTGTGTTAATGTCCAGATGGTTTAAATGAAATTCTGGGCACTAATTCATAAAACGTGGCCACGATTTAACTTAATCGAGGGAACGAGTTAATAAAACGTGGGCACGATTTAGCTTAAAGGAGGGAACGAATTACTAAAACGTGCGCACGATTTAGCTTAAACGAGGGAACGAATTACTAAATCGTGCGCACGATTTAGCTTAAACGAGGGAACGAATTACTAAAACGTGCGCACGATTTAATAATTCGTGGGAACGAATTGCTAATTCGTGGCCACGATTTAAAAAAAAAGTTTTACCATGTCATCAGAAGGGCTCCGTAACAGAGTATTTCTGTGCAGAATGCACTTTGCCAGGGTTCATACAAGTTTCTGAAAGTTTTTTTCGATTACGGGTCCAGCTAATGTTTCAGGGGTTTCTATACGTATCACTTCTTTTTATGGGCACTTCCCCCGGAAAACCCCGCCCACCCGTCAATCAGCGGGAGACGCTAGAACTTACAAACATCATATTACGCAACAGCTTTGTTTAATTTCAAAACTCAACAATGGCATGAATGAAAAAGTGTGTTTTTGGATGTAAGGAGAAGAAAGTCAGCCTTATGGAAACAATGGATATAGTTTATTTTCCGGGGTAGCAGCGGAGTTTTGTGTGTGTGTTTAATGCGCTGGATTTTCCCAACCGGGTCATGAGTTGCATGTGGTAAGTAAGACTTCTGTCACATGCATATTATATAAATAACACGAACATGTAGTGAATCATAAGTTAAACAGTGTTGTATAGTGTTGCATGACTCGTACTCGCTCCTCCCGCGGTAGTAACTCCCCCTTCTTCATTTTTTCGTACGTTATCAGAAAGATTCGGTAAAGCTAATCTTTCTTTTATAAATCTGATTAAACTAAAGACTCTTCGGAGATATAAATGATGTAATACTACTCTATAGGTACTCCAGATTAACATCAAAAATGCAGAAACAGCGTGTGTTACGTGAGCTTTTAACGAACATTCAGTGAGTGTCAGAACTAAAAATGTCCAACTTTTTGACACCAAACCCAGCGAATGCCAGTTCTTGGAATTTACCTATCTATGATGTCATTGACATGGTAGGGCAGTTAACACAAGTGGGGTGAAGGAAACACATTCACTGCATAACCTTCCTTCAGATTCTGATATTAGGATAGTGTGGTTGAAGTTCATTTTTTAAAAGTTTCAACTTACGTGGATAAAACATTTGATGGCCTTATCTCACTGCGGATTCCAGATTTGCAGAGAGACTTAAAAATGTCTGAGAAGGATGCCTGAGAAGGGAACGAGACGCCTAGTCTCCCTTTCCATACTTCCATGTACCTGACGTTCATCAAACGTTCATCAAAATAAAAGGATCTTTTTGTTCTTTTCGTTCATATGACAAGATTATGTGTTATTCACCCAGAACGACCACTTTTCCAAACCATGAAGACATTTGTAACAATAAATAGATGATAATGCAGTCAAGTACAAATTATGAGAAACAAAAATGCTTACGAAACCTGCACAAGAAACTGATTGAAATTATTTGCTCACCTCGACCTCCTCATGTTCAAGACATGGGCGGGGGGCGGCTTTATTTTAATAGACGTGTAAAACCATATTTTGGCGGATTACTTTCATTTTTTTAACGAGTTTGCCTGTCATTTAGTCTTAATAATTAACGGTAAACAAACTTGACGTGTTGTTCTCGAAAGCAGCTAGAACCTCAGGTCGGGCTCGAGCCCCAAGTTCAAGTAACAGAACAGAAGAAAAAAATGAGCAGTGAAGGAGAAGAAGAAAAGGAGGAAGGATGCCAAAACATCTGGCCCAGAAGAATTGCGGCTATGCGCGGAGACTCCCGTTTACCATATGCTTTTAATAATGATTGACAAAGGACTGTTTTCTTTCAAATCTACGTTAAAAGTGTATTCGTTAAAATATTACTGGACTAAAAGAGATTATTTTTATCATATTTTGTAGTTGTTTCGAAAAGCATGCAATAAGCTACTTTTCAGTCATTGCGATGTCAGGGAGTTGGACGTCTTCACGCGTTGACATGATTTGTGAAGTAAATTTGCAAATGATTCACGAAGTCATACCTCTGCAAATTATTTGATCGATTGTGTTTTAGAAGTATGCTCGAACTCTAATAACAGTTCTGTGATCGGTGATGCGCTGGTAGAGAAGAGAGAGAGAGTGGCCTGGTAGAAAAGTTGAAGCTTAAAGGAGACAAGACACAACTATTACTTAGCTGTTTTCCGCATTTTTTTTTCAGGAAGCTCTTTTTTCAGGACGCTCTTGTGACGCTCTGGGTGACCCGGTGGTTGTGGAACTTTTGGTCTGTACCATCCAGAAAAAGAATTGATTAGTTCACGTGTCTTTTCTGGCCCTTAACTCTTTCCCTGCCATTGACGAGTTAACTTGTCAATTAAGAGAAAAAGCTTTCCTGCCAGAGTATTTCCGGCTTTCCGCAATACCGCTATTGTCCACCAGGTGCAACTTATACAACCCAGATGTAACGCCTCACATGAAAGAGAAAACTCTCCGTGTGTCTCAATTCGTTCCCTAGCTCCCGAGGTCGTGAATCAGTATATCGTGTACACAGGTTCGGGCACTGGTAAGGACCCTAGCTCACTTCACATTGGGACGATGTTCACTTATTTTTCTGTCACGGCTGCTTAAGCGCGTTGTAATCACTCACAGCTGTTACTCATCAACAACCGGCAAAAGATGTTGGATCTTTCTGACTTAATTTTAAAAACAGTACATTGTGAAAAATGCTGTCATTATTTCTCTTACATATCTGTGCATAAAATTGGAGGCATATAATTACATTTTAAATGTAATTAATATATTTACAATTTTAAATAAATATTATTATTTTAAATATTAAGTAGATTGTGGTCCCTTACTGTGTAGCAATGTGTGTTTATATTTACAACTAAAACAAACGTTTGTCTTTATAAAAGTTCTGTAACATTTCATAAAGTTTATTGAGTTGGATCACGTGATGTTCGGTTGGCGAGCTTCAGAAAAGGTCACGTGATTTCCGGTTAGGGAACATAGGGATCATCGATGCTCACTGGTTTTTGCGTTGCATTGTGGGAATTTTTAGGGAACGAACGTTCCAGTGCACTGAACGGATTTTGCGATTGAGACAGCCCTTAAAATGGCCGACTCCCTGATCAGTGCCCTGACTACTGAACAAGGGAGCTGATTGAGACACACGGTCTGTGTATGTTTTGAGGATCGCTCTGAATGGGATCTCTATTAAAAGTCCTTCACAAAAATGGAATTATCAAAATTGTGTGTTTTTGAAGTTTGAGAGGTAATAAGAAGAGAACTAATGAAGGTAGGATGAAACTTTTTTTTAAAGCAGAGGATCTGTTCTTTCATTTGATATATTGTTTGTTTATATATTTAAAGAAGAACATTTTCTGGAAGGCATTAAACTTTGTGAAAATCATGAAAAATGCTGGCGCTGGCTGGCAACTTTTTTTTAAACGCTGGCAGGGAAAGAGTTAATCTTGGATTTCACATATTGTTGGGAACAGTATGCGCACAAATAAAATTTTTTATTTAAATTTATTTTCATTGACAAAACAGGGAATTTTATTAAGAGCACGCCTTGGAACGATCATAAATGCATTACAGCGGGGAAAGTTTGTTGTTCTAGGGCAGGGGTGTCCAATCCTGCTCCTGGCGATCGACTATCCTGCAGAGTTCAGGTCCAACTCTAATCAAACACACCTGCCTTCAATTTTCAAGTACTCTTGAAGTCCTTGATTAGCTCCTTCAGGTGTATTTGATTTGGGTTGGAGCTGAACTTTGCAGGACAGTCGATCGCCAGGAGCAGGATTGGACACCCCTCTAGGGTGTACTGGTGAAAAAATATTTTTCAAAAACTGAATGTACAAGATGCATTCCGCAAACCTTTTTTTTTTAAACAAAAACATTTTACGCATATTATACATAATTTAACAGGTGATGAGACAAAACAGTCCGGGTTAAAAAGATATTCCCAACAGCACTGAGAATCAACTGAGAGTTAGTATGCGAGTCTCACCACAGCGATTTCAATTTGGCCCAGCTTTGTTATTTGATCAAAACTGTATGGTGTTGTCATGTTGCTAGCCACAATCTCAGTCATAGCAATGCTGGATCCGGTACTGCATTGTGTAGCGGGGAGCTTAAAAACTGTGCTCATGGCTTGGGGCATTGCTCAGAGGAAAATAAAGCAGAAAATGCATGAATAATATGTGACTTTTTCTTTCCAATAGATCTAAAGTACCCCGCTGTTTCCATGAACCCTGTTCTGGAAAATCATATTTTCCTCCTTTTGCACTAAATTTGCATTATTTATTTATTTCAGATGCATGCTGTGAATAATATTAACTAACCAATGAAGTGCCACAGCTTTCTGATTGATTGTCCTTCTGCATTTCAAATTGTCTTTAATTGACTTTTTATTCTTGTTTGCATTAAAACAACATTTCGCCGTTTAGCTTGGTCTAAGGAAGAAAGGCCTGTTTTATCAAGTTTGATGGCAGTGGCAGTGCAGACATACTGGAAATTTCTGTCAATTTATTATAGTCGCTACAGTACAGGAACCACAACGATTCACTTAATAAACTAATCTTGCTGAATTTATCTCTTATTTTCAGATAAAGCAAACACCTTGTATCAGAAAGTCTTCCTTCAAGTCACCTAATGCAATGTTGTTTGGTCACGAGCAACTGCACAACTGTCAGCATTTGCCACAGAAGTAAAAACAACAAAATACGGATCGTGGTTTTGAAATCATCACCCGTCATTGTTTACAAATACAACACTAAGCTTGCTTTGTGGCAGTTTGAGGTAACTTTCTCACAGAGTTTTCCGGTATTTTGGTAATGATGTCTTACTGGTAAAAAGACGGAATGTCACTGCATGTGCGAACAGCATATTTTTGCAATTACTGGTAAATTAATTCTGGTAAAATTATGGTTATTTAACAAAATTATTGTGTGAAAGAGGCTTATGGCACTACTTGGTTCAACATAGTACAATATAGTTCCACACAGGTTTTACATAAGTGATGTTTAGCACAAAAAAATTTTTCCTGTATGTTTACAAGCTAGTGAACCACTTTTTGCGCTATTAAGCATAGTTCAAATCTTTGCATAGTGTAGTTTTAGCCTGGGTTTCCCCATGCTGTCTTGCGTGGAAATTTATTCATGTTGCAAGTCCAGCATGGAAACTATGGACCAATGTAGTCCCTAAAATAGGGAACCAATCACAGAACGGGGAGGGGCCAGCAAGATGATGACAATGTCTATGTGACACACCAAAGCAGTTTTGTTTATCCAATACGGGAGCAGACACAAAGTTACTTTTCAATGCAGCCTTAGATAATGTTCTAAGTAGTTTTGAACGCAAGTTTATTTAAAAAAAAGAGCACCTTTTGGCGTTTAACAATTTCATATCCAAGAAATAGCCACAGAGTTTTCTAGGACCAACCTGCTAGGCATCGTCCTCGAGGAAGTCCATTTAACTTGTAAATGGTAAGTGGTATTTATTAATATCATACTGTCATTATGCCTGTACTGTAGTTGTCACAGTGCCACTAAGTTGTTTTGCTTTTCAATATCAATATACAGCTACCAGTTTAGTTGCATAGCTTTCAGCTGTGTGCACACGTACCAATAAAAGTGGTTTACGTTTGAATTTATGTCGCTCTACATACATCATCTGGTATAATTGAAACGATTGGCTATGAGCTACTACTACAGACGCATTTGATAGACATTCGTAGCGCCCAATAAACGGCTCTGGGCATTCGTAAACCACGTCTCAAATACGAGAAAATGAGCATGTGGTTCCCAGACCACATCTCATTCTCTAAGAGACTGGTCTGGTGTTAGCCAGGCTAGTGTCACAGGTCGGAGCAGACCACAGATGTTGCAAGTCACGCCCCTTCCTAATTTTCACCTCAGAAAGTTCCCAAAGATACCCCAATGACCAGACAAACAAGAGAAAGTAGGTACAATTTAAAACAAGCTTTATTTAAGTTACTTAAAATATATGAGGGAAGGGGGAAAGGGGAGCTAAAATCCAAAAGCTTGGATGGGGAACAGTCTTGGGTCTCGTCGACCCAGTCGCAGGTAGGCCTTAGGTAGGTCCTTTCTTTTTGCCTCTTCTTTCCTTACGACTTTAACAGTTCATTCACGGATCTCCTGTTTTGTTCCTTCCACAGGACGCCAATTCTGGGGCTCCCGCCTTCTCCTGAGCGTAAAGAGAACAAGGGTGAGTAATTTGGAAGGGAGAGTTTGATACCTGGACTGCTGTTCGGCGGATGGCAATACAGAGGGACCCTGAGGTAAGTATTTTGCCGATTCTTCTGAGGTGGAGGCAAAGGTAAGTACTGCAGGGGGCAGGGCACTCGAGCTGTGATTGAAACACAGGTGAGTATCTGCAAGTTGGAGGTAAGAGACAGACACAGTGCAGCTAACAGAGTCCTTTGCTTTGTTTTCCCAACAGTACAGATTTGATGGCTCGTGGCTATAGGCAGAAACTGGTACTTCGGGTGGCTGGGACGTTACTCTCCCTGGGGCGCAGTGCTCTGAACTATCAACACAAGGTAAGTATTTTCACCAGTGACTGGGGTTTTACTCTCACATAAACAACATATAACACAGGCAGGTAACTCTCAGTTCTAACAGGAGGTAAATACTTTCACTGGTGACTGGGGCTTTACTCTCACTTAGACGACGTGTAACACAGGCAGATAGCTCGTAGCTATAACAGGAGGTAAGTACTTTTGCTGGCGACTGGGGCTTTGCTCTCACATGGAGGACGTATAACAGGCAGATAGCTCTTAGCTATAACAGGAGGTAAGTACTTTCGCTGGTGACTGGGGCTTTACTCTCACTTAGACGACGTGTAACACAGGCAGATAGCTCGTAGCTATAACAGGAGGTAAGTACTTTCGCTGGCAACTGGGGCTTTGCTCTCACATGGACGACGTATAACACAGGCAGATAGCTCTTAGCTATAACAGGAGGAGTATGTCAATGTAGATTGACATACAGCCGTCGCCGTCCGGACGCCCCTGTCCTTTCCTTTATCCCGCGGCTTCCGGCGCGCCCACAACACTCTTCCACAGTGGGCCCGTTCACCTGCGAGGACTAGAACTCACAATATTCGCCTTCTGATTCACACTCCAATAAGATGTAGCTTTCACAATTGTTCTAAGGTACTAACACACAAACGCTAAATACTCTCCTTTTTGTTTCTTTCTCCTTCCAGTGGTCAGCTGAATCCTCCTTCCTCCGTTTTCCTGCTGCCAGAAATCCTCCTTAGATGATGTTTTGGTGAGTATTCCTGTTGCACAGATCACTCGATTGTACACATGGTTTCACACATCCTCATTTCAAAGTGTAAATACTCAGCCAATCTCCTGTGCCCCTATATCCTTCTTCACCCAGTCACTCAGTATTTCTCTGCCTTCTCAATGCTACACTCGCTCCGTCAGTCCACTTCCTCTCACCAGATCGACTAGAATAAAAACTGCCCCCTTGGCAACTTCTGAAGCCCCTTACATCCTCCTCCTCTTCTCTCTGTCTTCCAATCCGTGATCGCCATGTCCGCTTAGCACACCTGTGTCTGATCGAGCCTAATTTTCCCTCCCAGAGATCCCGGAAGTGCCGGTGTTTGCGCTTTACGGTCCGGGCGGAACCAATCTCCAACATCTTAGTTCCGCCCTCAGAAAGTCACCCCGTGACACTAGTGTAGTGTGTAATTTTCGTATGCATTTATTCGCATTTGTTATCCTACTAATTTGTCACGCACACAAACCTTGCTCACTGTATTCGATGCATATCAAGTCATCTAGATCAACTTGTCAGACGCTATTCTTGATTTTGGCTTTGTACGGTGGCTCTAATGTCAAAACACCTCTCAAAACCTCTCTTTTTAACGTGCAGAAATTTCAGATGAGTATTTCAGACCCAATGTGGAAAGATCTTTAGATCGTTTTCAGGATTTTTGGGGGGCGGGCCTAAAATCATGGCTAGATGACGCATTAGAGTAGAGTCAAGTAGAGTTGAAATAATCTCAACTTTATGGTTATGAGCTATGACGCGGTTTGGCGGCAACTAATTGGAAGGCGGAATCGTTCGCCGGCAACCAATCAGAAAGCGGAAACGTTCGGCAGCAAACAATCGAAAGGGGTAAACCTCGAGAATGCACTCGAGCGTAAGAGCGTCTGCTACACTTTTTATATAGCATTGTTGGTAGGGCAGCCAAAGCGTTTATTTGACGCTCTTGCTGGCGGCGGTGTGAACGTACAGTATTGTAATCGCAAGCATCCA